>NW_013666199.1:206088-217444 GCF_000517525.1 Limulus polyphemus | reverse complement strand
AGCATGATATTATACTAAAGGTGTTTATTATATGCTGTAAGCATGATATTATACTAAAGGTGTTTATTATGTGCTGTTAGCATGATATTATACTAAAGGTGTTTATTATGTGCTGTTAGCATGATATTATACTAAAGGTGTTTATTATATGCTGTAAGCATGATATTATACTAAAGGTGTTTATTATGTGCTGTTAGCATGAGATTATACTAAAGGTGTTTATTATATGCTATAAGCATGATATTATACTAAAGGTGTTTATTATATGCTGTAAGCATGATATTATACTAAAGGTGTTTTTTATATGCTGTAAGTAAGTAGGTTTGTAATAATAAGTTATTCTATCCCACTTTGTCTTCTCACAGAAACTGTATAGTAACAAGGTAGACCTTTTGATGCAAAGCCCACATCCTGAACAAGACGTAAACTACATAATCACTAATGATATATGTACGAAGCCATAAACAATTTAATGGTTTATTTACTACGTTGCTACTTCCTCTCTGTTTTCCTTCTAGACCAGTTAGTGATAAAGAACGACCCCGGGGTAAGTGTGCTGGCTTAACCTACTGTTCGCATTACTTTTATTCTAGTGTCCACTAGGCCTCATGTTTCCTACATAGTTCTTTGGAGGGCACTTTTTAACAACATCGGCAAGTTAACAAGCATGAAATTATTTTTCCTTTCAAACCTTTTTTTTTTTAAGAACAGTAAGTAAACAGACTGGGGTAAAGGCCATAACGTGCATTCTTGGAACAAGGAGAGTTAGAGAAATTTATTAAACCAACACTCCACAGAAATTTGTGCCATAAACTGTCAAAACAAGAATTTCTTCTGTCGAGCATTATTATTTTACATTGTCTTGGAAGTGAACAGTAAAGGCAGAAATATGGTGTTTAAGAATCAAACAAAGTGAACAGTAAGGGCAGAAATATGGTGTTTAAGAATCAAGCAAAGTGAACAGTAAGGGCAGAAATATGGTGTTTATGGATCAAGCAAAGTGAACAGTTCCTTAAACACCATATTTCTGCCCTTGGTCCTTAAACACCATATTTCTGCCCTTGCTGTTCATTCTGCTTGATCCTTAAACACCATATTTCTGCCCTTACTGTTCACTTTGCTTGATCCTTAAACACCATATTTCTGCCCTTACTGTTCACTTTGCTTGATTCTTAAACACCATATTTCTGCCCTTACTGTTCACTTTGCTTGATACTGTTCACTTTGCTTCCTTAAACACCATATTTCTGCCCTTAATAACAGCACCAGTACTATGTAACGTGTCAGTAAGAGCACCAGTACTATGTAACGTGTCAATAAGAGCACCAGCACTGTGTAATGTGTCGATAACAGCATCGGTACTGTGTAATGTGTCAATAACAGCACCAGTACTGTGTAACGTGTCAATAACAGCACCAGCACTGTGTAATGTGTCATATGATGAGTTGGTCTTGGAAGAAGGTTGAAAACTTTTTTTTTGTTTTAGTGTATAAAAATCACATTCAGTTGAAAAGTCATTCACTAAAACCAATCAAACAGCTATACAAAAACAGAAGTTTCAAAACTTCTTCCAAGTCATGATATAATTTTGTGTTAACACCTACAATACAGATAAACAAACAGAAGTTTCAAAACTTCTTCCAAGTCATGATATGATTTTGTGTTAACACCTACGATACAGATAAAGAACGTGTGCATCGGCATGGTACAAACAGCCAAACATTATTAAGAAATACAGTTTTAGGGTTTTGTTCTTCAAACAGCGTTTTGGTCTTTTTTACGCTACTTATATGTACCGGAAAGACAAAATAAGAATATATATTTATTTATAAAGTTATGTTTTCGAAATAATTGTAACCAAAAACACCAGCAAAATTTGCTTGATCCTTAAACACCATATTTCTGTCTTTGCTGTTCACTTTGCTTGATCACCAGCACTGTGTAATGTGTCGATAACAGCATCGGTACTGTGTAATGTGTCTGTCAATAACAGCACCAGTACTGTGTAACGTGTCAATAACAGCATTACACAGTACCGATGCTATTATCGAAACATTACACAGTACCGATGCTGTTATCGACACATTACACAGTGCTGGTGCTGTTATTGACACGTTACATAGTACTGGTGCTGTTTTTGACACATTACACAGTACTGGTGCTGTTATTGACA
Source organism: Limulus polyphemus (assembly GCF_000517525.1). NCBI lineage: Eukaryota > Metazoa > Arthropoda > Merostomata > Xiphosura > Limulidae > Limulus > Limulus polyphemus. The sequence continues at coordinate 215,271 of NW_013666199.1, read as the reverse complement.
CATTACACAGTACCGATGCTGTTATCGACACATTACACAGTGCTGATGCTGTTATTGACATGTTACACAGTACTGGTGCTGTTATTGACACATTACACAGTACTGGTGCTGTCATTTTAACACATCTAAAGAGAACCTATATTCCGTGGACGAATTACAAGAAGGTTCAGTATTGTAATGTACCGTATGGTGTTGCAGGCCGATCAGTTTACAGCAAGTTAATTCCTAACGAAGCCAAAATCTGCACTCACAACGTAGAAGATCAATGTCGTAAAAAGTCAATACTGTCACACCTAACAGTGTTCTCGGTGTGTTAGAATTGTCATGTATATTAACGAGGCAGCTCAGGAGAAACCCTTGTTTTCTTTATCAACCAACACCTCAGCTTTTCTCTCTTTCTCTAGTTAAGTATTTAAATGAAAGAGATTTTGCGAACATTTTTGTACAATGTCTATTTCTGCGCTAAACTCTAGATGGTAGGACACAACACTATCAACATACATGGTAAGTCAAAAGCACTAAGTGCGCATTATAAAGGGGAATAATGTCTAATCATATGTATAAATCAGATATCAGTTATTTTTATACCAAAATTACTATTCTCTTCAATGCCTATTGCAAATAATTCTGAGTCACGTGATTGGTTAATGCTTAAATAATTTACACTAAGAAAATTTATAATGGTTAGAAATTGTCTATGTATTTAACTGAAACAAAGCATGTACACATAAAAAAGGACTGTTAACATGTATGTTGTTTATACTGAGGTTTTCCTCTTTAACTAAGGATTTGGATTGTTAAAACGAAAACAAGTCTGAAGCATCTAATGTTATTATCTGTGCATTCATGTACATTATAATGACAGAGTTCACCACACATAGTTTTATATTTTGATAACTCTGCCATTTTAATTGAAAATTGCTTTCCTTGAAAAAATAAGGGGCGGATGTAATATTATCAGTGTGTATTTAATTTTTGTGGGTAATGCGTAAACTGATATCTTGGATTTGTTTTGTTTTAGGAGATGAACAAACTAGATGGTTATCTTCGAATAACTGCACGTTTACAAGAAATATCAATTGTATTCACTTATATGAAAGCATTGTTGAAGAAAAACTATATTACATGAAAAGAGTTTAACTTTGGTACAACAATCAATCCTATTCACTTGTGTGAAAACATTATTAAAGAAGAAAAGCACTCGTATTTTTCATGAAAAAGTTCAAATTTAGTACAACAATTAATTGTATTCACTTGTGTGAAAGCATTGTTTGAAAAAAACTCCTATTTTACATGGAAAGAATTCAACTTTGGTACAACCATCAATCGTATTCACTTGTGTGAAAACACTGTCAAAGAAAAAAAGCAATTATGTTTTTCATGAAAAACATTCAAATTTAGTACAACAATGAATTGTATTCACTTGTGTGAAAGAATTGTCAAGTAAAAAATACTCCTATTTTACATGGGAAAAAGTTCAAATTTGGTACAACAATCAATCGTATTCACTTGTGTGAAAGAATTGTCAAGTAAAAAATACTCCTATTTTACATGGGAAAAAGTTCAAATTTGGTACAACAATCAATCGTATTCACTTGTGTGAAAGCGTTGTTTAAGAAAAAAAATGCTCTTGTCTGACATGAAAAAATATTCAAATTTGGTACAATATTCAATATATTCTCCTGTGTGAAAGCATTGTTAACGAAAAAAATCATTAACGAGGTTTTTCTCTTTTTTTTGTTTTCTTCGGATTATTTCAGTGATTGAAATTAAATCAATAGCATACCACGCATACTTAGTGTAAAAAGCGAAAGCTGAGTTGTTTCTTTAACTTTTACAATATAATCGTCGTGCAGATTCTTTAGAGAATGGTATAAACTAGATCTGTGTACCAAATAATAAAGAAAGATACAGACACATTCTATTCGTGTCAGAATGGTTGAGCGTCCAATATATTTATATACCAGCTGTGACACCCGTCCCATGGGCGGAAGTTTTGCAAATTCATGATTAAATAAAGGTTATCTTAGGACATGAAAATTTGCTTCCCTTATATGTAATTGTAAAAAACGCAAAAAAGCCCATAAATACTGCAAAATACAAAATGTGAAACCGCAAATTTGTATGTATCTCCCCATGGAACCAACAAACATTCAAGCCACATTTGGTGAAGATCCATCGACAGGAGGTGGGGTAGTGATAAAAAACGCATAAACGCCCATAGAAACGGCAAAACTGAAAATTTTTATGTATTTCCCCATGGACCCAATGAACCTCCATACAAATTTTGGTGAAGATCCATCCACACCCTGCGAAGTAGTTACATGGACATACAACAGACAACATAAAGTACTATTATATTTATATAGATATTTGCCAAATATCCGCATATTATTCCAACGGCAGTAGGGTTAACGAGAGCTTTGTAAACAGGTCAAGATAAAGATCAGACATGTTATAGTTTTATAAATTATATAAGAGATAAAAGTGTAATGGGTTTCTTTTAAAATGTTCCAAAAAGTTCCATTTTTTTCTTTCGACAATCAGTTAAAGCTCGGGAGAAGTTCGGTACATATATATATTTTGCTTTTAAGAAGCCGCCATGCTATCAGAAAAATGCACGCCTCCTTGCTTTTTAATATCGTTATCTGTGATATCACTGAGAAACTAAGTCATCAATCTCTACTCCACATGAAAAAGAAATACAATTTTTTTTTGTGTGCAGATACCATCCATTGGTAAACATTTTTGGTAAAAAGAAAAAACATAACCATAAATCTGCGTTAGATAAAATAACTGAGTAAAAAAATAATTTGTTTAGTTTTTAGAAAAATATATCAAGAGACTGATTTATAGCGGTGTTCAAACGTATGGATATCTATTAGTAATTCTATATCGCCAGTTCTGTTTATGAAATCAGGTTCGAAGCGCGAACTGTTTTATTCACTATGGTGACGAATGACAGGTACTTCGATTTCATGTAAGTAGATATCGGAAAAAAACACGCGAAAACAAAAAATAAATGAGCCGAGAAGTACTACGGCAAATGTGCTACTTCAGATTAAGGTCGTCTTTCTGCATACTTTCAAACTTTATAAGGTTTGATATATTCTTATTTTTATACTGCTTTGCTGGTCGTAGTGAAACAACATACAAATGGAATCAAATAACATTAGAGTTCAAGTTAATTTTTCGACAGGACGCTGTTGAAAGTTCAAAACAACTAAATCACAGCTTGTTGAGTTGTAACTATGGAGAAACAACCAAGAAGCTGTTGGTACAACAAGTTCTTAAGTACATGAAAGCTTTGAATAATTATATTAATTTTTTATAGTAAAGTTGGAAAGACTACTGGAGCTAGTAGAACGTGTTATATGTCAGTATGCAAGTTAGCAAGTTACATGACAATCGTAGACGATATGACGTCACGATGGCATTATAATGTACCAGAACTACATTTTGATGCTGTTTGGTTTAGTTGTTGTTAAGCGCAAAGCTATACAATAAGCTATCTGAAGATTTAGGATTTCCATGACGGGAGTATCCTTTGTGATTAATGACATTGGAAAACAAAGGAATTTGGATCACCTTGAGCTACCAGAACCATTCAGAAAGAGACCTGCAATAAGTGGTACACTAACACTAGTAAACAAAATGCGTTATTTTGTAATATTTGAGAATCCATAAACACAAGGATCAGTGGCAAAAGCCACCCATTTGCCCCAGACAACAGTATGCAACATAATGGAAACGGATCTCCATCCAAAAATAAGGCCAACAGGATATGGGCTTGCCAATATAAGTTTTCCAGTTATACCTCAGCTATTCATGCTATTCCATACGAAGATATAATAAACGGATTGTTGAAAAGAGAAAACCGCCATCTCCGTACACTAGATTGATTATGGAAAGCTCTCAGGGGGGGGTGATATGTTTTGGACACAACATCAATACGACGGAGCCTTTTGCAATGGAATCTAAGCTGCAGGGATATAGTCAATAACCATGGCCATCAGATAGAACGTGACTAGACGAGGTGACATTGACTGCTTGATTCTAGTTAAGCGCAAAACTATTGAACGAGTTGTTCGTTTTGTGCCCACCGCGGTTATCGTAACCCGATTTTAGTGTGAAAAGCTCTCACATTTACCTCTGAGCCACCTGGGAGCAACATTGACTGCAATGATGTGGATAAGGCTCCAAAACTGTAATATTGTGTTAATATAACGCACTAATTATTTTTGTATATAATAATGTAAGCTAAAACCAGAAAACTATTGCTGCGAGAAAATGTAATGCTACTATAGGCTATTGTGGAGATGAAGAAACACAGAAAACACGTTGTTGTTGTTTGAAAGTGTAATTATACTATAGGCTATTGTGCAGATGAAGAAACACAGAAAACACGTTGTTGTTGTTTGAAAGTGTAATTATACTATAGGCTATTGTGGAGATGAAGAAACACAGAAAACACGTTGTTGTTGTTTGAAAGTGTAATGATACTATAGGCTATTTGGAGATGAAGAAACACAGAAAACGCGTTGTTGTTGTTTGAAAGTGTAATTATACTATATGCTATTGTGCAGATAAAGAAACACAGTAAACACGTTGTTGTTGTTTGAAAGTGTAATGATACTATAGGCTACTGTGGAGATGAAGAAACATAGAAAACACGTTGTTGTTGTTTCGTTTAAATGAACAAAATTTTGTCCTTGTTTTTGAAATGAAAACGTTTATATTTCGATGCTTGGTAATCACGGAAATGAAAAATTTGAAATATTTAACACACACAACATTTACAGATTAGTTTTACATTCAATTAAAATAAACAGCCTTTGGTTTCCTGTAAACTTATAGCATTCCTGCAGAATTTCTGTACTGATGTGTGTCTTACGTACTTATAAACTGCATGGTACATTCTATAAAATTGTGTAATTTCCGCATAATAATTATTATTCTCTCTATAAGACACTTTGTATGGTGTAACAGAGTGGACACACTTTCGGTTTTCAATAATTGTATTATGTTATATATATGTGGCAGGAGTTATTTATTTATTGAGATATACGCCTAAGTGTTTCTATTTTTGTTTCCAAGAAGGGTTTGTTTTTAGAGCAAAGCCACATTAGGCTATCTGCTGTGTCCACCCCGGGGAATCAAACTCCGAATTTTAGCATTGTAAGTCCGTAAACTTACCGCTGACCTATTGGTAGACTTAAAGAAAAAGGGCTACTAAATATTGTGCAATTTTGGTGCTGGTTTGTAGTTTCGTTTAAAAAACTACATTTTTTAAATTCCAAGAAAAAGTTTCAAACACCTAAAATGAAAACAGTGGAGGTGTATTTGTTTTAACGCAAAAATATATATATACAATAGGCTATCTGCGTTCTGTCCACCTAGGAATCGAGCACTGGATTTTAGCGTTGTTAGTCCGTAGATTTCCTGCTGCCATACTGGAGGATAAACAATGTTTCAAATTTAGGGCGCCTTGCTATACTTGGAAAGAAAAAAAAAGTTTTTTTTTCTGAAATTGCTACTTGTTCCTAATTTTAAAAATAACATGTTAGGTGAGTATTCAGTGTATAGACCTCATTTATGATTTACATTAATGAATCGATAAAAGTCGTGAAAAAAAAAAACTTAGTAAATGGTTACAATTTATTCAGCTAAATCATCTGGACCTGCGCAGTAACGGTCCCATTTTTGATGACCAAACAGCGATACTGTAATATGTGTTTTTTTATTAATTTTTTAATTTTTTTATGACATTTAAGGTCACTATAACTTGAGAAGCAAATTCAAGTATGTGATTTAGTGTAGTATGTATTTATTTCATTTAATATAAGTTATTTTAAGTGTATTTATAAGAACTATAAGTGTATTTATAAGAACTAAGTGTATTTATAAGCACTATAAGTGTATTTATAAGCACTATAATGTCTAACTTATCGACTTGTTGAATTTTTATTAGAAAACCGAATTATATTAATTGAATTTATAAACAAATCACAGTACAGTTCGCGTGGATTATCAAAAATGAGCGCTTTCACTTGGTTTAATGTGTTTAGCTCTATACGTAACGCCCTCTCCTCTTCCTCAACTTATCTATATTTTGTCATAGGCGTTTATATTGAAAAACACTGCGTTAGGTTTATTGTTCTAAAATCGTTTTAAACTAGTCTGTAAATTAACGATTCTAGAGAGAGAGTAAAATCCCTAATTTAAACTAATCAGTCTTCTAACTCTCCGCTAGCTGTTTCAATAGCTTTATGATAGGGACTTTTCTGCAGCTGACTTTATGAAAAGGACTCAAAGGATCGTCAATATTATACAAGGAAATGGGGTGCTAAATGTGACATGACTTTATAAGCATTGAAACTGATTACGATATTGGTAAGTTTACATGGTTTGAGGAATATCCATTGTATCAACACAGGCAGTCGCGGGCAAATCATGAGTTAACATGTAAAAACCATAAGTTTTATACCTGGTCTTTAGTAACCGTATGTACTCCAGGCCATGTTTATCGACTGTTTCCATGATCTAAAGCCAGTTTTTATTAACTATTAATCCTTAAACGCATACATATACGTTGATTTTCCTTGAAAGTATTCATTCGTGCAGTCGACAACACTTGACAACGCAACAATACTCACACTCACTAAACTAAACCTTCATAAAAATGTTTTAACGTCTACACAGAAAAATTAAAGATACTTTGTATTGTTTAAACAAAGCTTTGGTAGATAAATAAAAAAGAAACCTTGACGGTATCTGAAATTAAAATTTTGTAACTCAAGTTGCTAATTTACATGATTTTCTTGTTTCGTGTTTGTGTTTTTTTCCTATATGCCACTGTTTAAATAAAAGTATTTTTGATTGAATTTCTCGTCTTACCAAATACAGGAATCCCTCGATTAGTGCGGTTAATGTGTTCTTTAAAAGAGCCGCACTAACCGAAAACGCACTAATCGAATATAATAACTTATAGTAAATCATGTAATTCGTACCTCAATTTTCATTCTCATTCACAATTAATTTCTATCTTGCGTATTTTTAATCAAAGTATAGGTATATAAGAAAATACGAAAAAAATCCAATGAATTAAAATTTATTGATCTCACTTTTTTATGAAAAACTTATTTAGAGTGGCTTGTCGCATCGTATTCTTCTGTTCTTCTTATATTTGGCGACACTGAGAAATTGCATCATCAATTTTTCTGCAAATTTGACGGCTTCTGTCTTCATCATGGTCTATTTCTAAACATTTTCCCTTAAATTCTTCAATAACCGTGAAACGTTCTTCTAACTCCTTCTTCGTCATCTTATGCTGGCGGGTAGGTAAGATTTCTTCACATTCATCAATGTCTTTATATGCTCTCTGAGTGTCCAAATTTATAAGATCCTTATTGGTTAGTTCTTCTGAATGAGCTTCTAGCAATTCTTGCACATTTTCATCGTCAATCTCAGCGAAGCCAAGTTCTTTTCCAATATGAGTAATCTCTTTAATGACCTCTTGTGACGTCCTGTGTACAGTGTGGAAAAACTGTCTTCCAAGCATCTTGCATATTTTTTAACTGAAATTTCTTTCAATGCTTGATGGATATTATCAATAACATCCTTAATACTGAATTTCTTCAAAATTGAACTAGTGTCATAGAATTCTCTCCATATGTTGCTTGAATCGCTTGCTTGAAAGTCTTTCTCAGGTAGTATGATTTAAAGGTCGCGATGATGCCTTGGTCCATTGGTTGCAATAAAGCGGTAGTGTTTGCGGGCAAAAATGTCACTTGGATATTTTTGCACATTGAATCGAGACCAAAGGGATGACCAGGGGCATTATCTAAAATAAGCAAAGCTTTAAAATCTAAATTTCTTCTTCGGCAAAAGTCTTCAACGGTTGGACAAAAATACTTGACGAACTATTCTTCAAACAAAGCTTTAGTTACCCATGCTTTTTTTATTAGATTTCCATATCATTGGTAATTGTCCTTGATTTATACCTTTAAGAGCTCTTGGATTCTGAGCTCGATAAACCAACAAAGGCTTTAATTTCAAATTTCCTTTAGCATTGCACCTTCCAAAACGTTTCTAGCCAAATCTGAGAGTTCCCAGTCAGGATATAAAGCTGCAAAGGATAGACGAACCCTTTTATTGGGCTGGAAGAAGGAGGGTATTCGGATGAACAAATTTTTAACGTCGACGAGACGGGGTTATTTTGGAAAAGGATGCAATTTTCTTCAGAACTTCAGGATATTCATCAGCAGCTTCCTTATCTGCACTAGCTTCTTCCCCTGCAATTCTTACATTGTGCAGGCTAGTTCTTTTCTTGAACTTCTCAAACCATACAGCACTAGCATGGAACTCCTTTGTCTCGTCTTTGAACTTTTCTTCTTTTAAGATTGAAATGAGACTTAATGCTTTTTCTTTTATGAGATCAGTGCTTAAAGGAATTCTTTTCTGGTTACAGCCCTCTATCCAGATAGTTAGCAATCTTTCTAATTCAATCATGATAACATTTTGATTTCGAGTGGTATGCACACATGATAAGCTTGAAGCAGCTTTACCTTTCATTTTGTATTCATCAACTTTACCTAGAATTGCTCTTACTGTTGACTCACCTAGTTTGTGCTCTAGGCCTATTTTTGATTTCGAGACACCATCTTCACTTTTTCTTATGATTTCTATTTTTTCTTCTAAAGAAATAACTTTTCGAGTTTTCCTTACAACTTCACTTTCATCTTCACTAAGTCTTTTGCTCATGTTTAGGAAAAGCTAGGACGTTAAAATGTCTAAAGTAAAAAAAAAAATATTGTCAAAAAATTATTTCAAAGATGCACAAATGGCTTGAGTAGTTAGGCTAATAGCAGAAAACTAATTACTTAGATGATGTAATAACTAGAGTGTCCACCCCGAGGAAATAATTTTTTACCCCGGGGAACGGGTTCCCCGTGAAAAAAACATTTAACCCGGGGTAAAAAATATTTGAAATAAAAGATACTTGATTAAGATGTTTATTGATTTATAAATCGTATTTAAAAAAATATCTAACAAATAACGAGGCTGACAAAGTTTTATCACTTTTTTGTTCAAGCTTGTCGTAAAAGTAAACAGTTCTGGAAAATCTCACAGTATAAAAAAAACGCATGTTATAGAATTTAAGTCTAATCGAATACTCATACG
>NW_013666199.1:165573-205133 GCF_000517525.1 Limulus polyphemus | reverse complement strand
TAAACCAACATAGGCTTTAATTTCAAATTTCCTTTAGCATTGCCGCTCAATAAAAGGGTTAGTCTATCCTTTGCAGCTTTATATCCTGACTAGGAACTGTCAGATTTGGCCAGAAAAGTTTTGGAAGGCATCCTTTTCCAAAATAACCCCGTCTCGTCGACGTTAAAAATTTGTTCATCTGAATACCCTCCTTCTTCCACAATTTTCTTCAGAACTTCAGGATAATCATCAGCAGCTTCCTTATCTGCACTAGCTGCTTCCCCTGTAATTCTTACATTGTGCAGGCTAGTTCTTTTGAATTCCTTTAAGCACTGATCTCATAAAAGAAAAAACATTAAGTCTCTTTTCAATCTTAAAAGAAGAAAAGTTCAAAGACGAGACAAAGGAGTTCCATGCTAGTGCTGGATGGTTTGAGAAGTTTAAGAAAAGAACTAGCCTGCACAATGTAAGAATTACAGGGCAAGCAGCTAGTGCAGATAAGGAAGCTGTTGATGAATATCCGGAATTTTCTTCTTTTAAGATTGAAAAGAGACTTAATGATTTTTGTTTTATGAGATCAGTGCTTAAAGGAATTCTTTTCTGGTTACAGTCCTCTATCCAGATAGTTAGCAATCTTTCTAATTCAATCATGATAACATTTTGATTTCGAGTGGTATGCACACATGATAAGTTTGAAGCATTTTGTATTCATCAGCTTTACCTAAAATTACTTTTACTGTTGACTCACCTAGTTTGTGCTCTAGGCCTATTTTTGATTTCGAGACACCATCTTCACTTTTTCTTATGATTTCTATTTTTTCTTCTAAAGAAATAACTTTTCGAGTTTTCCTTACAACTTCACTTTCATCTTCACTAAGTCTTTTGCTCATGTTTAGGAAAAGGTAGTACGTTAAAATGTCTAAAGTACAAAAAAATTATTTCAAAGATGCACAAATGGCTTGAGTAGTTAGGCTAATAGCAGACAACTAATTACTTAGATGATGTAATAACTAGAGTGTCCACCCCGAGGCAATAATTTTTTACCCCGGGGAACGGGTTCCCCGTGAAAAAAAATTTAACCCGGGGTGCAGCCCGGGGTAAAAAATATTTGAAATAAAAGATACTTGATTAAGATTTTCGTTGATTTATAAATCGTATTTAAAAAAAATATCTAACAAATAACAAGGCTGACAAAGTTTTATCACTTTTTTGTTCAAGCTTGTCGTAAAAGTAAACAGATCTGGAAAATCTCACAGTATAAAAAAAACACATGTTACAGAATTTAAGTCTAATCGAATACTCATACGTCACTTTCAAAATACCTCTATAAGACGTCATTTTTATTAAGTTTAAAGCATTATAATAAAACAATTATTCAGTGAGCTCAAATCTATGTGAATTAGAGCGATTAAAGAAAATTTAAAAAAAGCGATTAAACTCATAGCCAACGATTTCTTCAGATATTTCTTCTCTCAAAATGTTTCTCTTTCATTTTCCAAATTCCTTTCACCAGCCCTAGCAAAGGTTTTACCCTTTTTCACTGCCTTATATTTCAAATCTATGGTGCGTTTCCTATAAACAACGTCGATCATCATGATAACAATGGTTTTTATGAATTATTATTATGAAAAAGATATTTGTTCAGTAAAATAGTAAAGATTTGCCTCGGGGTATTTCAAGTATTTTACCCCGGGGCAAGGGGTGAAAAAATCGCTAAAATACCCCGGGGTGACGGGATCGGAGTCCCCAGGGTGAACACTCTAGTAATAACTTGACAAGTAAAATACTTACCCATTTTCTATTTTTAATTATTTTTTTTAATTTTTAATTTCAGTGCCTAAAACTTACTTTTCAATTACTATGGTTAAAATGAAATGTGTGTTACCGCATTAATCGAGTATTATGCATGCACTAATCGAATATTGGTTATAAAAAAATTAAGCGCACTAAACGAAAACGTATTAATCGAGGGATCCCTGTAAATGTATTTCCAAAATAAAAAGGACAGATGTTTGTATACATAGGTCGTCCAGGAAATGAAGTTTGATTGGTCTTACTGAGAAAGTTTGTTTGTTTGTAATTATGCAAAAAGCTACACAATGGGCTATCTTTGCTCTGCCCACCACGGGTATCGAAACCCGGTTTCTAGCGTTGTAAGTCAGCAGACATACCGCTGTGCCACTGGCGGGCTACAGAGAAAGATAAAAAACTGGATAATATAAACAACATTTATCGTTCACAACTGGCATATTCTAGCTTGTTCGCACAGTGGTTAATATAATTATGAAACAACATTATATTTATAACTGTATAAAGATACCTTGGAACTTCAACATAAACCTACAACTCTCGTAGAATATAACTGTCAATAGTTAGGAAGTTGTCTTGAGTTGTTATCGTAAATTAGTGATAACTAACTAAGTATTTAATTTAATATTATCTGAAATTAAGCATAACATTGGTCAATAGATACGTCATTTAACGATCGATCTTATCTCAAAATTTGGGACAATAAGTACAATAACGATGGCCCCTATATCCCAATCGTCAATACACCATGTTCTATAATATCGTCGCATCAGAATGTCCTTGAATATTTCTTTCAAAACATGTAACAGTTGTAAAACAAATGACATTTTCCATTCCTTGAAAAATGAAAAAAAGAAAAGAGAGAGAGAGAGAGAAAAAATACGCATGGTACAAAGAAAATTCCATGCAGTGGAATTCCTCTGATAATACAAAGCTATGCTTGTAAAAACCCGAAAAGTAGACAATCAGTCATACTCCTTTTTTTTTATCAATTATAGTCCTGATTTAAAATACATGAATAATTTTTGTTCTATATTTCGGTTACAACTTTTCCTTTTCAAAAGCAAATACATTTTTCTTATAGTTGAAGAACTTATGATTTAGCTATTTCCAAAGCCAACATTTTTATTTTATTTTACGTTTTTATGACATAAGAGTTATAGTCTGGAAAGAATCAAGAAGTCCTAAGTTTCAAATACAAATTGCTAAATTATTTCCGACTTTTCTTATCTATTCTCGATATATATACCTTTCAAAACTGGTTTTCCTGAACTTTTCACTTGTATTCCTCCTCCCCCCCCCCTCTACGATTCTAAAACACATTTTAATGTTCTTTCTTCCACTTTCTCCTTTTTCATTACCCGAAAGATTTGGAGCGGAATAGAATATCAATCGGATATGAACAAATGTGTAAATAAATTAGGTTCTCGCCAAAGTATCACTACAAGCATCACATGAAATGATATTACTACTCATGATGTCCTGAAAGTATCATTATAAATCACCTTGATGTTATTTACTTAATTCGGGTTTATTTTGCTTTAAAACTTTTCTTAACGATTTCAGAGCCAACCAACTGCTAATAAGTTTTCCTTCCTGTTGCTAACACAGTCCACTAATTTTAGCAATAAATTTATTTTATGTTTAGGTTCAGCTTAGTTAGATTCGGTTCATGGCTTGTTTGTTGGTTTGTAGTATAAGCACAAAGATACACAATGGGCTATCTGTGCTCTGCCAACCACGGGTATCAAAACCCGGTTTTTAGCGTTGTAAGTCCGCAGACATACCGCCGTGTCACAGGGGGTCAGTTCATGGCATTTGACATTCATTTCTCAAGAGGAGTAGCCCTTAAACAAATATAAAAAGGGTTAACTGTGCTTTTTAAGAATTGTTTGGATACGGTAATACAGAATTATGTCACTTCAAAAGGAAAAGGAGAGCCATGGTGCCATGGCCAACATTTCTAGCATGCACCTGTCCATTTGGTTCACGGCGAATACCCGACCACTCGATGTGCAATGCCACCAACACCACACTTATAGCTGGAAGAATATTATATAACACCTTTTCCAAGGCGGGATATTTGGGAAGCGATATCATTAAACAATGTAGAGACAAAGAACACAACATTTCGAATAACGAAACCTTCAGTACTTTGCTTCGAAAAAATCTTATACAGCAGAGCATTAAGAATAGCAACAAGATCTTAAGTTGCATCCCGAGCCAGAGCAGCAGCACCTTTATTCTGAAAGTCCTTTCAAAATAAGTAACAATTTATAGTGTATAAACCACTACAGCAATCAGTGTGTGTGTTCATATTCATGTAAAATCACTTAGGTCACTAAAGTAGGATCCCAGATTCTGCGTGTACTTCTCCCTCTTTTGTGCAGTGGTATAGTGGAAATTCTGTGGAGACTACTTCAAGACGTATGGTTCTATTAACTATAGTGGAAAGTCTGTGGAGACTACTTCAAGATTTGTGGTTCTATTAACTACAGTGGAAAGTCTGTGAACACTATACTTCAAGATGTGTTGTTCTATTAACTGTAGTGGAAAGTCTGTGGAAACTACTTCAAGACGTATGGTTCTATTAACTATAGTGGAAAGTCTGTGGAGACTACTTCAAGATTTGTGGTTCTGTTAACTACTGTGGAAAGTCTGTGGAGACTACTTCAAGATTTGTGGTTCTATTAACTATAGTGGAAATTCTGTGGAGACTACTTCAAAATGTATGGTTCTATTAACTATAGTGGAAAGTCTGTGGAGACTACTTCAAAATGTATGGTTCTATTAACTATAGTGGAAATTCTGTGGAGACTACTTCAAAATGTATGGTTCTATTAACTATAGTGGAAAGTCTGTGGAGACTACTTCAAAATGTATGGTTCTATTAACTATAGTGGAAATTAGGTGGAGACTAATTCAAGATGTATGGTTCTATTACCTATAGTGGAAAGTCTGTGAACACTATACTTCAAGATTTGTGGTTCTATTAACTATAGTGGAAATTCCGTGGAGACTACTTCAAGATTTGTGATTCTATTAACTATAGTGGAAATTCTGTGGAGACTACTTCAAGATGTATGGTTCTATTAACTGTAGTGGGAAGTCTGTGGAGACTACTTCAAGATTTGTGGTTCTATTAACTATAGTAGAAAGTCTGTGAACACTATACTTCAAGATGTGTGGTTCTATTAACTATAGTGGAAAGTCTGTGGACATTACTTAGAGACGTATGGTTCTATTAACTATAGTGGAATGTCTGTGGGCATTACTTAGAGACGTATGGTTCTATTAACTATGAAAGTCTGTGGAGACTAGTTCAAGATATGTGGTTCTATTAAGTATAGTGGAAAGTCTCTGAAGACTACTTCAAGATGTGTGGTTGTATTAACTACAGTGGAAAGTCTGTGAACACTATACTTCAAGATGTGTGGTTCTATTAACTATAGTGGAAAGTCTTGGAGACTAGTTCAAGATGTGTAGTTCTATTAAGTATAGTGGAAAGACTCTGGAGAGTACTTCAAGATGTGTAGTTCTGTTGACTTTGTCCTCCTTTCCGAAAGTGTATTACCATGTAAACTGTGATTTTAGCCGATTGTGATCGATGGAGGACTAATAGTTCCATAAGCCTCTTATTAAATACAATAAGTCATCAATAATAAAACACAGCTTTTCTTCAGATATCTTTACAACTTTAACTTTACAACAGTGGATGTGTATAAGCCACTATAGTTGTGTGTTCATATTCATGTAAAATCACTTAGGTCACTAAAGTAGGATCTCAGATTCTGCGTGTACTTTTGTTGCTTGGACACTGATTGCAAGTTGTGATAACTGTTAAAAGATTCCGATCAAAGTGAGAAAATGTCTTTGTTCTACATTTAAGTGAACATGATGGTATGTGTAATGTATTTGCTGCCTTTGGGAGGGTTCTCATTACATTAATGTCCCAAAGCGAAAACATCATGTAAGTGGTCTAAAGAAAACTTGTGTTCAACTGTTATCAAATGTTATCACACAAAAAACTTGAATTTTTCAGTTTCAAACATATCATCTTGTGACTTATTTTTTATAAGTTTACGTTGCAACTAGAATACAAGTTTTGTTCATCTGAATTAACAAGAGAATCAAAGGTACCTTATGTAGATGCCCAAGTTCTTATCAATTGATTCATCGAACCAAAGTATCTGTGTTTGATATCTTAAAATAAGTTTTCAAAAATGAGTTTTAGTTATTATAAACTAAAAACAAAATACGCGGCTCAATTAAACTCCTTAAAACTAGTTTAATAACGTCAGTTATAGTTGACTTAATAAAGGCACATTTTTAGCCTACCCCATTCTAGTTTTATTTGCTTACCTAGTCTACAAATTCTTTTAAAATATCACCACAAGTAATGATATGCTGCTTGTACACTCTCTTTTCTTCAAATGTTTAAGTTACCATATTTCTTTTTTGTAGCTTCTTTAAGTTTATACATTATATTTTTTATTACAAAATACGTACTTTTTTCCTATGGAAATACTGACACAACTTATTCTAACTCTGTGCAGGAAAATATGCAATTATCAGTTGTAAAACGATCAATTAAATCAACCTAAGAATTCGTCTCAAGTTGACAAAATCTAAATAAAATGGGGTAGAACGTTTAATCCTACAGACACTCATTATGAAGCTTATAATACCGAAGAAAATGCTTTCATAAAAAAAAATCCTGTAATTTCATTCTCTTTATATTTACTAAAAATAAAAACTTAGTACGTGTGAATGATTAGTATTCTAAAAACATGAGAGCTATGTACGTGTATACATGCTAAGTTATATTTATTTTTTAGTTTAACTGTAAAACTTTTGCATATTATAGATCTTAAGAAAAAATCAATAGCCCTACCTTCGATGATACTCCCAGATACTGGGCTGTTGAGGGTCATAACCAGGATAATCATTATAATGACAGTCTGAACAACAAACCTGACCATGGTTAACCTTTGGTCATTCGGTTTCATATTAATATGTGCTCTATCTTCAGATTATGTTAACTTATTCATTAAGATCTGATCAAGATGCTGAAAATATTTTGGATAGTCCGTAAACATAAGTAGTAAAAGCATTAAGGAAAAGTGATTCACTCTTTTTCCAGCCGTGGAACACGTGGTTCGTTTTGTTTCGAGTACAGCCTGTAAAAAGTCAGTGCATGGCAAATCGTGTATCGCTCACGTTGTTCCTTCGTTTCTTTACTGGCCGCCGATAGTAAACGCTGTTCCATTTATCAGTTATCTTAGAGTACAACGACAGTGGCGCCCTCGCTTTCGATATAAACCGCCCCTCACTCCATACTCCCTCTACTTTCCCAGCACGGAATGTGCAAGGTAGTGGGAAAGTGGCCACTCTGCGAGCTGCGTGGTCGACCGGAGGAAAGATCGTTTTGAAAAACTAACAGTAGCGGCACCTACGTGAAGGTGTACAATCTAATATTCTCTGGACAAACAATAGCTTCAGTAGCAGGCATTGAATGTCTCGAGTCCAGCGCCGGCTGGGGTACAACCGAGACCAGAGGCTTACTCCATTACTACACTATTACTAAGCGGTAGCCGGACACTCGAGATCTTCTTGGTGTGACCGGAGATTAATTTTTGCAAGAAAAGTGTCATTTTTAACTATAATAAGCCGTATATAATAACATAAATAAAAGGATTGTATCAAAGATACAAACTAAAAACATGTAAGTATTATACATACAATCGTCACTCAATCAAATAATTTTCTAAATGGTTTGAAAGGTCATTTTGTTGAATTAAAGTTTAGAAGTGTATTTATATACGGTTGTATCCATGATATTGTAGTCAAAGGATGATAATTAAAGGTAACGTTTTATCCTTTCTTTAAATTAAAATTAACAAATGTGGGCTGCTTTTGTACTATTGTAAACATAAACCTACTCTCTATGCAAAAGGGGCCGAATATGATCCAAGATTAGCGTGTCCGGACTGTGGATCGGGTTATTCATGGTTCGCCACTAATAGCCACAAAAAACTCACTCCTTATTTTTGGGAGTGGGTGCGCTATAAGAGTAGTACTCAATTCCTGTTATTCGATGAGACAACAATAGCCCTAGACTTGACAATGGATGCCTTATAAGGTTAGGTCCCGATTAAATAAATTAACAACTTTCTGTAAAACACGTCACACTGTAAAATTCTTCCTTCTCCCAGTCTGTGGTCCAAGTCATTGAGTACGAATATCTGCACTCTAATTTAACTAATCTGTTCTTATATACAAGAAGAATGTATTACGTTGTTTATCAGTTTGCTTGAGCTATAATAAGGCTTCTCTGTCATAAGGATGAAGAACTAAAAATGCACAAAAACAAACACCGAAAAAATTAGAAAAACTTAAAAATTTTGATCAACACAGCCGACCCTGTTAGAGGTTGTTAGTTTTGCCCACAGGAGCAGTTTAAAATCAAAGATCCGCCAACTGGATGTTATCTTTAGATCAATCTTCTGCCTGCAGGACCCCGCCTGTTCTACTAGTTAATCTTTTGCAGAATCCAGCGAATACCTGACCAGTTGTATTTTCATAGTTTCTGAAGTGCCAGTTAACATGTTTGAACAAGTTCCTTCTCCACGTTAACTGGTAGAACAAACAAACTGAAACTAAGAATAGTTTCAATTATATCATGTCCTTATCTAAGACACCAGAAGTAAATTTCGAAGTTTAACATTTTTTTCTTTTACATGTCAATTTTGGTACAAGGAATCGTGGATTGTTTTCATTTAAGCATTTTGAACTTCGATATGAATATTTTTATTTTAGAGTGATTATATGTATTATAATATCGACAGGTAAATTTAGTTTTTCTCTTCAAAAACACAAAATGAAAAGCGAGGATATCAGAAAATATGTTTTGTCTATCGTAATTGAAGTAAATACATTAGTATTTCTAACGTTATAATGACGGTTTATAAAACTAGTAACATTTTAAACTTGACTCATTACTGACTATTTAAAAAAATATCATGCTAAATTTCATACACATTACCATTATCTTTAAAGCGAAATTCGTTTTAAAGAAGTAATTTACTATTCATAAACTTTGACTTTTATGTAAATATTAAGAATGTAACATTTTGAATAGCATACCCTAAAAAATTCAAATTATTTTTGTATTTATCTTTTAAAAAGTTATAATAAATAAACTAACGATTATAAAAAGTAACTTGTACATTATTAGATTTTGGTCTAAAGTATGCCTAGCGTTCTCTCGGTCATCTTATCATTTCTGTCTTTGAAATATTAAACAAAAAACATATCTTAGGGCTTTGTTGAATTTGGTTGTTGTTAAGCGCAAAAGACTATATGTGCATTGCCCACCACCACGGATATAGAAACACGAATTTTAGCGTTGTAAGCGTGCAGACTTACCGTTGAGCCAGTGGAGGCCATTTTAGGGTTTGAAGTACTTAAAGACAACCGACAAACTCATGATTCTTCAAGTTAATAAAATTTTTTAATAACTATTGTTTAGGCTTTTCATTATAAAAACTTCTGCAGAAATATTCTATTCTACCTTCCAATCTATTTCCGCCCAGTGGTGCAGCGAGAAGTCTGCTTATGACGCTAAAAATCAGGTATCGATACCCGTGATTGGTAGAACACAGATAGCTCATTATCCAGTTTTGCGCTTAACAACAACCAGACTGAACTGATTAATTATAGCGTCATTTTTAACAGCCACAGTTTTCACAGCATGATTTAAGGTTGAAATGTTATTTTCTGGCCCATAAGAAATAAATAAAAATATATTTTTAAAAAGGACAGTTGACGCTGAACTGTGGTCGTCTTGTTTGTACTTTGTTAAATCATAAAATAAGAAGCCGACGTACAGGGAAGCATTAGTCAATGTTAACTTGTCTTCTTTTGTTTCTTTATAAATGTGTTATCTGTGGTCTTCTCACTACGGTTATCGAAATCCGGTTTTTAGTGTTATGAGCAGCCAGATTTACCTCTGACCCACTAGGGGGCGTTGACTTGTCAATCCTTTAAGGCTTCGGAGAGGTTACGAGATTTTCCTACCGATACTCTTCTAATCAGATTTCTGACTTCCGTGAGCTTATGGTATTTCTTCCCGAGGTGTGGAGGCGACTTTCTTATTCTAACCTCTTTAAATACAAATATGCAGTAGTCTGTTGGTCAACTGCTTAACGACTTCACCACCATCGGAATAACCTGCTGCTAACTATAGCTATGCTAAGAACCAAGGCGTCGCTTGATGGAAACATAGCCGGAAAGAAATTAATTATTGTTCCTGGTTTGACATTGTATAACATCAAACACGTCTTCAAATGTTAAAAGTTTCGAATTATGTACATAAAGTGTTTTAAAACAAAATATTTCTTTTCATAGAGTTATGGTATCAGATTCTTGTTAACTACTTTACAAACTTGAAGGATCGAGTGGATCAGCGAAACTTAAACCGACAGAGGTGAATACAAGAAACAAATGTTCAATTCATAATAAAACAAAAATATTGATTTATTTAACTAATCAAGTGTTAGAGTCAACTCGTGCTACATTAAAAATAACGAAAATATTCCTCGAATCACTTTTATTTTCAGCCCTGATCAACAGTTTACTACGCTACACACGTGTAGCTCACAGTACACACGTGTAGAATTTGTCCCTAACTTTTACTTTTTTTTAGAGATTAATTAGTTCCACAACAGTATTTTATTCAGAAAACATGGTTTCGTTTGCTGTTGCTTTTTTTAAAAATAATCTTTTTACTTATGAAAATATTACCTCTAATGCTTTATGTTGGGATAATTCATTAATTCTTAAACGAAATCTGTAGCAGTTATTCGGTAATTTAATTTGTGTTGTGTTTTATGCGTATTTAAAACTGAAATTTAAGGTAGGTTAGGTTAAGTAGTCTATTTTGAAAAACTACTGCCAACAAAAACGTTGTCTTCATAACGTTAATTTGACGTCTGCTAGCGACCGAAACCTTGTTTATAGGTGGGTTATTTTAACGTATGCATGGTCAGACAGACATAATGTTTAAAAACGTTATTTGTAATATGCTTACCAGAGAAACAATGTTTAGAAAAGTTGTTTGGATATTGTTACAATGGGAACAATGTGAAGTTAAGTTATATCCTTAAACAGATTGTTTTTAATTATTACGTTTTGTTCATATTGAATGTATTCCAAGCTTATACCCGTCGTGTTTGTTGTTAGCTTATTATCTAACACATTACCGATAGATTATTTTATAATCTGTTTAATTTTAATTCCGAGGTTTGGTATAGGTATTTACTATGTGTTTATAAGGTGCATATATAGGTTATTTTAACTTCTATTTAATCTTAAGACCAAGGTTTGGTATAAGTCTTTACTGTGTGTTTATAATAGACACATATAGATTATTTAATCGTCAATTTAATCTTAAGATCAAGGTTTAGTATAAATCTTTACTGTGTTTATAATGGGTACGTGTAGGTTATTTTAATATCTATTAAATCTTAAGATCGAGGTTTAGTATACATCTTTACTGTGTTTATAATGGGTACGTGTAGGTTATTTTAGCATCTATTAAATCTTAAGATCGAGGTTTAGTATACATCTTTACTGTGTTTATAATGGGTACGTGTAGGTTATTTTAGCATCTATTAAATCTTAAGATCGAGGTTTAGTATACATCTTTACTGTGTTTATAATGGGTACGTGTAGGTTATTTTAGCATCTATTAAATCTTAAGATCGAGGTTTAGTATACATCTTTACTGTGTTTATAATGGGTACGTGTAGGTTATTTTAATATCTATTAAATATTAAAATCGAGGTTTAGTATACATCTTTACTGTGTTTATAATGGGTACGTGTAGGTTATTTTAGCATCTATTAAATCTTAAGATCGAGGTTTAGTATACATCTTTACTGTGTTTATAATGGGTACGTGTAGGTTATTTAACGTTCTTTGATTTTATTTAAACGTCTGTCCATAATCAAAGAGATTATACATAATAAAATTTAATATATCATTATCATCAAGAGATTGTTTACATAAAAATTGTTTTTCGACCAAGACATTTCGTAGACACCTTGTGATTACGATGATGACATTGTTTAGCCAGTTTGTTTCAAAATCTGTTTACAACCGAGACTTTGTTTAGGTAAATTACTCTAATTTATATTTACAGCTGAGGCAATTTATAGACAGTAAGTTCATCTCTGCTTACAGTCGAAACTAACTTTAGATTGCTGCAACAGTTTGTTGAAGACCGTGACATTGTTCAATTAGTTTGTTTTGATAATTGTTTTCAACCAAAACGCTACATAATACATTGGCTTAGTTTTTGGTTGATACCGGTCGTGGTCTAGCCGTTGGCATGCGGGCTGCGTTACGTAATGTCTAAAGCTCTCTCCACGATGCCTTTAAACGAACACGCTTCGCACTTTTAGTTGATGTGCTTTATAATAGTGACAGTCAATTGTGGCAGCGGTTGATATGAATGGCTCTAATCCCTCTGGTTATTAGCTCGAGACTGTAGACTTTAACTCCACGAGTCTCTTACCAGGGATAAGGTGCCCGTTCAGGTTGGAAATTTCAATTCCTAAAATTCGTGATAATGATATATACATGTTTGACAGTTTATTTTAATTTCCTTTTGTATTGAGATATGTTGATTTGATGCCTGGCTGCGCACGAGACATTTTTTTGAATCAGTATAATACCGAAAGTAATGTTTTTTTTTAAGGAATTGAAGTATGTAAATTTTAATAATCCGATTATCGTTCATCTGTTAGTGGATATACTCGCCCTGTTTAAAAAAAAACATTAATAATAATGATTAACAACCCATTAAATTTTTGTTATAGGACGCCGTTACTTCATTCTTAAGAAGGTAACAAACTAGTTCAGTGTTAACAATACTGATTATCTAAGCAAGAACTCAATATATTGTTACAGTGTACTGTAACTTCCAGCATTGAATAAAGGTGGCGCTAGTTCTCTTCGAAGAAGACTACAATTGTTAGGCACAGAAAGTACAATCTATAATTTCGGACATAAAATTTGAGTTGATAATCGATGCTTGAATACCAGCGCATTTACAACGAAAATGTACTTCAGTTTACCAGTGGCTTCTACGAATGTTGCAAACTGTAAACGTTTTAAAAGTTAAACTACCCCAAAAAATGTGAGGCAGCATTAGAGCATGTTTATAAGGTATTTTATATTGAAGTTTGGTGGCTGTAGTTGAAAAGTGTGCTCATTATTATGTCTGTTCATATGGAACTTATGAACTAGTATAGGGTTATACTGTATTTTTAGCCAACTGGTCCTCTTTCCTATTCCATGTTTTACTATATTTTTTAACCAACTTGTCCTTTTGTCCATTCCAGTGACTAATGTATTCTAGCAGAGACGCCCCCCTCCCCTCCGATTCATACAACAAAATATTTTAGTGGGAGAAATTAGAAGCACCTAGATGTTGATGTCGAGGGTACGATGTTGAGAAAAGGACAAATGTGAAGACCACTGAATTGATTTCCGAACATGCTTACCTTGCCGCTTGTTTGGTCATCTTTTGGAAAGAGTTTTTATACATGTTTTTAAAGATTTCTCTAACCTTATCTTATCTAAGGTAAAAAGAGAGAAGAGATGTTAACAGCTTGGTCTAGCAGATTTGATGTGTTACCTGCCTCAATGGATTAAACGGTCAGGTGTATCTGATTTAGTTTACCTAATATCTTCCATATTCCCAAATCTTTATATTTGTACATAGACTAAACTTATTATTAACCGAACCCAAGTGTTTCAAAACTTGACTTTCAACGTATCTTTTTATTAGCAAAACGTCTTGCTGGCTCATTAGCCAAAGGGGATTAAAAACTGTTCCTGTTTTATTTTCCTTTAATTAAATATTTTATTTTACACATTTCAGTGAACGTCGCTGTTTAAGTTTTTATGAATTCTTTAGTTCCGTGTCATTATATTCTGCCTAATACAAAGAATAAGGTTAAAAATTAATCACAGCAATTTTTATCGTGGTCTAAATTAACCCTACCTTATCTTTTTATCTCAGATTTATCTTACTTAATAATTACCATTTTCAGTTTATCCTAAACGACTTTTATACTATCTTGTTCTATTACCCATAAAACCACGATGTCATATCGATGACAATAAGTTGGCAAGTTGGACAACTGTTTGGCAAATGATCTTTAATTATAGTTTGTGCAAGGGAATGCACTTGTTTTACCTTAATTTGGATCACAAGTTTGTTATAAATGGGAACCCCCCTCAATAGGTAACTGAAGAAAAGGATCTTGGCATAATAATAGATAAGCCACTGAAGCCGTCAATGCAGTGCTATGTTGTTAGAAGTAAAGATAATAGAATTTTAGGGTCTCGCTTAGTTTTAAAATGTGTTTGAAGAATACGGTGTAAAACCAAATAATCTTCTACAAAGTCAGAGAAACACAATCTAGCTAATAATATGTTACTTCCCCGGAAAGTAGAAACATCTCTCAGCAACTTCAATAAACTTGGCATGCTTCCAACGCGGATGGGGCCTTGCAACGTATAAGACATCATCTGGCACAAACCGCTTTATTTATAATGCTAGTTTTCTAAATTATAGGCTTCCTCGCACCTGTTTTATGTATCTATGTATACGGCGTATTATTCCTTTCGAAACAATAGTAACTGAATCTGCCCCAAGAACTAGCAGTTCAAGTGCTATAGGTAGATAACAGAAGGTTGCTCTGTCGTATGAACACGGTCACAAGCGATAGAGCAAAGCGCCCTCGTGGTATGGATGGAATGTGCCCTTGACCAAGGCTAATTAGCTTTAGTTCTACTATCCAAGGTTGGAGAAATGTAGTTATTGGGCTCGACCTGTTCCGTTGTTTGCATATGGAAGCCAAGTATAAGAAAACTCAGGGTTTCAATAGCAAGCTGTTATATTAACTGTTAGTATTAATCGCTTTCATTAGGAATTATAACAAAATGTTTGTTCATGAGAGCTTCTGAAGAAGACGTGAAGGTAATTGTGCTCCTAATTGGTTGGGAAAAGTTAGCTGATGAATAGGTTTCTAGGATTATGCTAATATTATTGATATTAACCTTTCACTATAAATTCTTTCCAAAAAGCGTTATGAGCACTTATTTTTAATTACTGTGACATTTTTCTCATATCTGAATTCAAGTTCAGCAAAGATGTAAATTCATTTGACTTGTTAAGAATAATGAGCACATGGGTGAAGCTTGTTTACTGAAACATTAATACTACAAGCAGACACCGATAATTAGTGTGTTCATGGTTCCTAGCAAAACATTGGACATATACTAGAGAGTGTTTAAAAAGAAACAAAATACCTATCATCGACGATGTCACAAAATGGGTACAAAGAAACAAATAATCTGTCAGCAATGATGTCACAACTGGGGTACAAAAGAAACAAATAATCTGTCATCGATGATGTCACAAGTTGGGTAAAAAGAAACAAATAATCTGTCAGCGATGATGTCACAAGTTGGGTAAAAAGAAACAAATAATCTGTCAGCGATGATGCCACAAGTTGGGTAAAAAGAAACAAATAATCTGTCAGCTATGATGTCACAAGTTGGGTATAAAGAAACAAATAATCTGTCAGCGATGATGTCACAAGTTGGGTAAAAAGAAACAAATAATCTGTCATCGATGATGTCACAAGTTTGATAGAAAGAAACAAATAATCTGTCAGCGATGATGTCACAAGTTGGGTACAAAGAAACAAATAATCTGTCAGCGACGATGTCACAAGTTGGGTACAAAGAAACAAATAATCTGTCAGCGATGATGTCACAAGTTGGGTAAAAAGAAACAAATAATCTGTCACCTATGATGTCACAAGTTGGGTAAAAAGAAACAAATAATCTGTCAGCGATGATGTCACAAATTGGGGTATTTAGAAGCAGAGAGCTAGATATGCCGCGAACTTAGAATCAGATGGTAAAACTACCCACAAGAGTGGTTACTTCAAGACGATATGTGAGTAATATTAACTACTTTGAGTAAAACAGTAACTCTGTTCTGTTGATCTAGAGGCTGGTGTCAAAAATATGTCTTAGAATTATGAAACTATGGCTTTCATGATTGGTTAGAGAAGAATGAGCATCGAACAAAAGGCCTCGTTTGATTACACAGTAAATCGGCAGCGACACTGTTTGCTCAGTTTTTAAGCTATTTGAATAAAATAGCGAAAGTAATTACGTGTTAGCTACAAGCAGGCAAAAAAAGGGGGGGAGGCCCCCTAGATGATGCCATTTGGCGGTTAAGGAAGTTATCATAATATCGTGTTCTGTTGTGTACCTGTTTTAACTTTTGAAGAGGTCACACATGAATTACTAATACTATAAAAAATTTCATATTTTGTCTTGAACGATACATAGCTTGCCGAAAATGAATTAAGCGTTTCTTTCATGTTTCTAGCAATTAGTTTAAGAATTGTAAAGTGTTTATAATGTCAGATAAATAATTATTATATATATGTGTGTGTATATATATATATATATATAAGTAATTATATGGACTCACGTAATTCAAAAAGCTGTTGTTGAAGGCCCAGCATGGCCAGGTGGTTAGGGCGCTCGACTCGCAAACTGTGGGGTCGCAGGTTCGAATCTCCGTCACACCAAACATGCTCGCCCTTTCAGCCGTGGAGGCGTTATAATGTTACGGTCAATCCCACCATTCAATGGTAAAAGAGTAGCCCAAGAGCTGGCAGTTGGGTGGCACAGCGGTATGTCTGCGGATTTACAACGCTAGAAACCGGGTTTCGATATCCGTGGTGGGCAGAGCACAGATAGCCTTTGTGTAGCTTTGTGCATAATTAAAAACAAACTAGTCTTACTCTCTAGTCTTACACTGCTAAATTAGGGACGGCTAGCGCAGATAGCCCTCGTGTAGCTTTGCGCGAAATTCAAAACAAACAAACACACTTTTGTTGAATTAGTATTACATGGAGAGTATTTCGACTGACCATGTCCTTAATTTGTAAACTTCGCCACATGGAATGTACTTCTTTTAAACTAGTGGGTGTTCTAATGGTTGATTTTGCTTTTCCTGTTAAGTACTAATTTGCACCAATCAATCTTAGTGTTTACACTATATATGTATAAAAAAAGATAAGTTTTTCTCAAACTGGAATTAATCACAAAATAAATAAATAAGACACCGTTTTTGTATTTTTTAGTTTCCCATTCAATGGCAGTGTTAATGGTTAAAACTTAATTTCTGAATTTAGAAATTACTGAATTAATTTTTGAAAAATCTGTTTCAGAGCAAAGCCACATTAGGCTATCTGCTGTGTCCACCGCGGGAAATCGAACCCCGGATTTTAGCATTGTAAGTCTGTAACGTACCGTTGTCCCACCGGGGACTTTTTTTAAACAAAATGATAAGTTTACTGGAATCTAAATATTGTACCCCAGTGGCACAGCGGTATGTCTGCAGACTTACACTGCTAGAAAACGGGTTTCGATACCCGTGGTGGGCAGAGCATAGATAGCCCTTTGTGTAGCTTTGTGTTTAATGATAAACCATAATAATTTAAGTATAAATAACGTTATTCAATTAATATGAAACACTTCTACATTTTAGTATAAAACATGTTTAACGTCGTTAGCTGCAGAACATAAGACAATTAGAAATTCATGATAAAATCGTTAAGTATAAAACATGTTTAACGTCGCTAGTTGCAGAACTGATGACAATTAGAAATTCATGATAAAATCGTTAAGTATAAAACATGTTTAACGTCGCTAGTTGCAGAACTGATGAAAATTAGAAATTCATAATGAAATAGTTAAGTATAAAACATGTTTAACGTCGCTAGCTGCAGAGCCAGACGACAATTAGAAATTCATAATAAAATCGTTAAGGATAAAACATGTTTAACGCTGCTAGCTGCAGAACTGGCGACAATTAGAAATTCATGATAAAATCGTTAAGTATAAAACATATTTAACGTCGCTAGTTGCAGAACTGGCGACAATTAGAAATTCATGATAAAATCGTTAAGTATAAAACATATTTAACGTTGCTAGCTGCAGAACTGGCGACAATTAGAAATTCATGATAAAATTGTTAAGTATACAACATGTTTAACGTTGCTAGCTGCAGAACTGACGACAGTTAGAAATTCATGATAAAATCGTGTTATTCTTGATTAAAAACAGACGTTTAAATTGTGACACTTCAGGCGTTAATTAACTAACTATTAACTTAGAATAAATACGAATGTTTTAACAAATTACTTGTTGTTTGTTTTTTATGATGAATTGAATATTCAATTACCATTATTTTCGTATTTTACCGTAAATAAACCATAACTGTCAGTTGTTGGAAAATTTTGTGAAACCAGGTTCTTCAGCATCGTGTGATCTCTTAACAGTTACGTTAGGAATGAACATTGATTTTTTGTAAAGTTTGTCACTACCGGAGGCATAAATATTGGGTTTATAATAAATATGGCCTCCTTGTTTATTTTCATCGTTTTGATTTAATGAATATTTCATTTGCACTTACAGCACGTGCTAAATTAAGCACATACATACATATAAGTTTCAGAGCTACTTCGAATGCAAATACAGTTTTTTTATACAAAACATTACATGCCAGTTCTATATGTTTACATTGCTTAAGATGTTTCTTTCATAATGATTCCATAAGCTTTTCCGTAAAAACTAATATGTAACATTTGAAACTTCCATTGAAACCTTTCAATCTCCTATATGACATCCAACCCTAGCAACGCACCCGTTTTTGTTGCCTGGGTAACATGCAGATAATGTTATTGAAACCTTTCAGTACGCACAAAAAATAAATGTTGGCTCGCTGTCAAATCTCGTATATGACATCCAACCTTAGCAACGCACCGGCATTTGTTACCTGGGTAACATGCAGATAATGTCATTGGTGTTATCATAATCATTACAGATCGCTTTTTTTTTCTTCTATTCTTTGTACTTTCATTTTCTTTCTTACTTAAAAATAAGGGATAAAAAATTGCTTGACACGCACCTGTTCGGCTTCCAGTGAGTGATTATATCAGTATGCCTATGCGAGGCTTGAAGCTGCATGATATCCCGTGTGTGACCTGAACCTTTTGTTTGATACAAAAGAAAGTGGTTATTACAGCAAGTTCTGGGCCTCGCTTCTATAATATATCGACCCTCTCCGCCCCGTGGACCTTAAGGTGGAGTCTCACCTGACTCTGCTCTTAAATCCAGAAATAAAGACGTTCACCATCATCTAGCAACATTGTTTTCAAGGAGGATATATACTTACTTTTTCTGTAGTGCTGACATCTTGTGAATGTTCTTTGAACAACAAAGTTTTTGAAATTTGTACTAATTTATTATTATTACGATAATAATTACTTTGCCAATTGGATATTGGCATATTCTAATTATTGTCGTTTTTAGGAGTAATTCTTTATGAGCTATTTCATACTGACGAATTAAAAAAAAATATTGTACAAAAAAGACAGTATTAAAAAATAATTGTAATACGGTAGTTAATTACTTCAATAATTTGTGGTAATCAGATACACCAATAACCAACAGATAAGTTTAAACAGATTCCGGAAACGATACGCAGAAAACGAATTTAAAACGAACAGTATAGAAAACACACACTTAAAAGTGAACTAGTAAATCAAAACTTTATTCACAAACTGAACGGTCTATAGCTACTGGGGGTAAGGGATAAAATCAGAAGTAATTTAAAGCTACGTCCACACAAGACAAAGGTAATTCTATGTCTCGTCTTGCACGGGGCAAACACTAAGGTAATTCTATGTGTCGTCTTGCACAAGCCAAACACTAAGGTAATTCTATGTCTCGTCTTGCACAGGGCAAACACTAAGGTAATTCATGTCTCGTCTTGCACAGGACAAACACTAAGGTAATTCATGTCTCGTCTTGCACAGGACAAACACTAAGGTAATTCATGTCTCGTCTTGCACAGGGCAAACACTAAGGTAATTCTATGTGTCGTCTTGCACAAGCCAAACACTAAGGTAATTCTATGTCTCGTCTTGCACAGGGCAAACACTAAGGTAATTCATGTCTCGTCTTGCACAGGACAAACACTAAGGTAATTCACGTCTCGTCTTGCACAGGGCAAACACTAAGGTAATTCTATGTGTCGTCTTGCACAGGGCAAACACTAAGGTAATTCATGTCTCGTCTTGCACAGGGCAAACACTAAGGTAATTCTATGTCTCGTCTTGCACAGAATAAAGACAAAGGGAGTTCTGAATCACATTAAAAGTGCTATATACCAGGATCCAACACTGTAATCATCACCGACGATTCCAAATAACGTGTATAGATGAAGTAAATAAATCTTATCTAATACCATTTTTTACAAGCATCAGATGGACTCGCCCCTTCCCAAGGCCAAAGTAATACGAGTGCTAGCCATTGGCATATGCAATCTTTAATTGAGTAAAAAAAATGGGGGGGGGAATAGTAATAGGAATTTGGTTAAACACCTGCGCGAAATTTATAAAAAAAATTACGTTGATACACCTGATTAAAGAGATATTATAAACTACACATAGAAGACTGAAGTTCACAGTAGGTTTTCTGGTATGTCCACAGCGGGGAATCGAACCCCGGATTATAGTATTGTAAATCCGTAAACTTATCGCTGTACCACTGAGTAACGAAATACGTGTGTATTTCAGTCATTACAAATTCAACCATTTCTCTAACATTAAATAATATGTAATTAATCCGCGATAAAAATTCTCTAAAAACCAACGTGGTAGCGAAGGCTTCAACCTAAAGTTTAATAACACGATTCAGTAATTAAGCATTAGATAAGTATACTCTTCACGATTTTAATTTCCAGTTATTGATCTGGAAAACTGAGTATAGTGTTTAGTTACGAAATAAGAAAAAATGTTTTACGCATTTTTCGAAAGTGGCAATAAAATTCGCATGTGTTTGTACCCAGTTTTCATCAGCTGGGTACCTTTCTATCTTAACCTTATAATATCTCACGAAATTCAGCCAGCTCAGGAGATTTAGTTATATCTAAATCAATATACTAAGCTAAAAATGCAAAATATTCTTTTAAAAAATAAAAATATTGTAATACTAAATTAATAATATGAAACAGATATTACACATTCTAACTAATACTGTTTACGAAAGTAACAATAAATAAAAAACAAATTATACATAACTTTCGAAACTAAGATGTACCTTTTATTATACACAAAATATTGGAAAATATACCTAGTATCTTTACTATTATTCTGCTTGTTTGTATGTACAACCGTTACGCTTTCTGATCGAGAACCTGCTGTATAAGCATGCGTGGTTAGAATGTTTCCCCAAGAAAAACCGCGCATGCGCATTATTCACTCGACGACAAACAGTCTGCCTGCGTCAGAGAGCTGCAAAGCTCAGTGATCAAGTCGCTACAATTGATGGATGAAAGAAGAAGTAACAACAAAAGTAGAATGTAAATATACTTTACTAACCATTTTGTACAACAGAATATTAAAAACTTATAAAATTTTTTAAAAAGGTTTGACTTTAGGTCGTAGAATAACATAAGTTTAGTTATCGATAATATTTAGTACAGTAAAGTTTAGTCGTTACTAAACTCAAGTAAAAAAAAACTTACACATGTTACAGTGTTAATTTAACTCTTTATCGAACTTAGGCCTAACATAAGTTAAAGCTTTATAAATTACGGCCTATATACAAGTGGATTTACACATTTCGTTGTCTACGATTACAATTCGTTTGTATTATGCTAGAAATGTAAAATTTTAACAAGTACTGTTACGATAAAGATACTAATTTTGCAGGAAATGTTTTGCTGGTCTCTGCTAGTAAAAAAATATTGTTGTAAGCTATCTTTTTCATATTTTGATTTAGACGTTTTGTATTCTTTGCAAGATGGAATTTTATTATTACTTATTAATGACGTGTGATGCCTAGAAACGTCCCGAGTCTGGATTTGGCGTCACGTCTCAAATGTTTGTGAATTTTTTAGAAAAATAAATATTGCAATATAAAGAACACGAGTGAGTCAGCCATTTAAACAGTGAGATTTTTTTGTTGTTGTTGTTGCTGATCGAATACTGAGTTAACAAGTTAGTTAGTCAGACAGTACTCAAGTAGGGCAGTAGATACGAAAGTAAATTTAACAAGTGTCTGTTAAGCTTTGTTTACGAGTTAAACCTATCGCTTGATCATGCTTAGTTCGTGAAACCGATTAAGTTGTAAAACGTTCAGTTGAAGAAATCAAACGACTTCATTTCCGCTAAATGAACAGGACTTTGCATTATTTTTTTTACTGGATAATAAAACCAACAATAAAACCCACCTAACAATAAAAATTGTTACAACCCTGGTGATTATTTTGGTAATTTGCTGGCGATAGTGAAACAGTAGTAAAAAAAAAATTAAAACATACCAGGAAGCATGACACAGAAAATTAAAAAGGGACCAGGAAGAAACAAAAGGATATAAAAAAAACTTAAAGAAAATTAAATGAAACCCAGGAAGAAAGATAGAAAAAAATTAAAGGAATAAATTTACAGAAAATTAAAAGAAGATCAAGAGGTAAGAGACAGGAATTTAATTAAGTGAGGAGTTAGAAGAAAGAAACGAAGGATATAAAGAAAAATTAAGAACAAAAATAAATGTGATGGAAGAAGCTGTTGGAGATGTACAATATTGTTGTAATAGCAAATGGAAGAAGCTGTTAGAGATGTACAATATTGTTGTAATAGCAAATGGAAGAAGCTGTTGGAGATGTACAATATTGTTGTAATAGCAAAATCAAGGAAAGGGAAAATTATATCAATTAAATAAAAAAGAAATATATGAAGTAAAGAAAGAATATAGCAACAAAGTTGAAAATTTTCTCTCATCTTGGTAAACTTCTATGTACAACATAATGTGTGGTAACTGACACCAAAGAAGAGTGCATATTTGGAACTGACTTCATGTGGAAAACATGGATGTAGGTTACCTTCAAAGTCTACGACCAAGAAATCCCCATGAACTTTACGGCAGTTACCTCAACGGAGGTTGGACTTCCAGTGATAATAAGGATAGACAGAGTAACGAAGTCACCCAACCTGAAGTGCTACAGGGCAAAATCCAGAGGAATAGATAGTCTAAACCAAGGATCATCCCTCGAAACTAACTACCTTTGAAAGGATGTCAATGGGAAAACAGCAAGTTGCTTAACTCCAATGAAGATTTCACCAAAAGTATGTCGGCCTGCCGGGCAACCAAGATTCATATCCAAACCATTTTCTGAGTATCACCAAGGATATAGCAATTTAATGGTATATGCGTGAAAAAAATACTCAATATCCAAACTAGCTATAAATACTTCATCATCAAACCCCTTATTAACCGTTTCTGTAAATAGTTCTGTTCTTATTGGATAAGTAAATCAAAACTGAGGAAACCGTTAAAATAACCAGGCTTACATTTAAAGGACATTCGAAAGAAGCTCTGTGTGGTGACATCACACGTGAGACAACAATGAGAGCTGAACAGAATGTATGCTTAGACTCTGTTTTGTAAATAGTTTATGTGATGTTAACTAAATATATTCTTTAATCCAGGTGTTATATACTTTAGGGTTTATTTGTTTGTTTTTGAATTTCGCGCAAAGCTACACGAGGGCTATCTGCGCTAGCCGTCCCTAATTTAGCAGTGTAAGACTAGAGGAAAGGCAGCTAGTTATCACCACCCACCGCCATCTCTTGAGCTACTCTTTTACCAACGAATAGTGGGATTGACCGTCACATAGCCACGGCTGAAAGGGCGAGCATGTTTGGTGGTACGTGGATTCGAACCCGCGACCCGCAGATTGTGTGTTGAGCGCCCTAACCAGCTGGCCATGCTAATGTTAATCTTCTGATAACAGTAACAACAGCATCATTCAACTCACACGACCTGTTAGTTAATGGTAGCAGAATTTAGAAAGGGCAACGAATATCACGATAGTTTCTACATCCATTCTATGTAACTTGACAGGCTTTGCTAAGATTCAGAGGTTACGGGAGACGTAGTGTACGAGAAACGTGTTTTCTGTCACCTCCTGCTACAATAACTATAAATTCTGTCAGAACATTTCTTTGAATAAACATGACGCCGTACACAGTGTAGTATCGTGTAGACTTTCTGTATTTCACCAATGACACGATAGTTTCCATTAAGAAACAATAAATCACTGGCAAAAAAATTAACAACGAATTTTAATTAAATATTAAAAAGAAATATGTTTTTAAAACTTCACACAAGTTTTTTTTTTATCGTTGTACAGAGTAAAAGTTTTGTATATTTTGTTCACAGCGTTTCACCAGATGTACCTGGCATCATTAGGTGAGATACAAGAAATGGCTAGCCTCGATTCTTGTATTTCACCTGAGGATGCCAAGTAAACCTGGTGAAGCGTTGTGAACAAAATATACAAAACTTTTACTGTGTACAATGATAAAAAATTTGTGTGAATAACAGAGAGTTTGTTCGTTTTTGTCTTTCATCTATTTCATAACAAGCTGCTAGTTATTTATTTATTTACCTATATATGACAGGAAAACTCGAACAGATTCCTACCAGGAACGTTAAGCATGACCTGCAAATCGCCAAATTTCGATAGCCTACCGTAAATGGGATGACAGAATCTGAACATTCACTCTATCTGTTATGTCTGCTTTCAGCGACAGATGTGTAGCCAGTACGGGACAAAGGGTACCCGTTCACACCGTAAGTAGCAGACCTAAAGTATTAAACTTCCACTACTGGCAGCTAATATATTTGAAGGATTGGGTGGGGATTTTCTCTCGAAAGCCATCTAACATTACATAACATCGTTTTTCGCAAATTGTTCAAATGTCTAATAATATGTTTCTTCATAGGTCTTATGTTAAATGCGTGGTTATGGGTGGAAAAAATATATCATTGTACTCTGATTCAATATCTGTAATATCTAAGTAAAGATTAAAAACTGTGGCTGGTGTAACTATGTAATTCATTAACATAAGCAATAAGTTCCTTTTTTTGTCTTTGCTAAAACGCGGATGAATCAACAATAATAATTGGTTATTGTCTTTTGAAGTTGTTTGTGTAATGGTTGGTTAATTAGCACTCCACCAAATTTTAAACAAAATCTGCCAATTTATTTTTTTACTTCAGTTACGAAGACAAACAACAAAAAGAAGGACATTCCATGGATTATTTTTCTTGGCAAGTGATTTACTCCATATTGCTGGATGAAAGTTATTGCCTACACAAATGTATTTTTAGTCATGACTTAATCTTTAATCGAGTTTGATACTCCAAGTTCTACTTGGAAGGTGAAGGAAACCGCTCAAGAATTAAATTCTTCTTAATGAACACTTTCGTACTGTTATTTACTCTAAATGTTAATATTAACCACCTGGACGACGAACACAGCAGTGTATTTGTCCAACAATGTGAAGCTATTTGGAAATGTTCTTGATTTTTTCTTTTTGCTACCACGTGAATGTAAGATGAGCCTACCATGAAAACGGTACAGACAGAGATCTCTTCATGATGGATGTCTTATTGGAAGGACCTGCGAACTGACAAAGATGTTGGAGTTCATCACGTGCACTTGGGCAGTGCACGAGAATACATTTAACAGACAACATCGCATCGTAACACATACAGTGCTTCCTCTGTTTATTCCTTCTGGAAGTTAGAGTTTTTTGTTGTTTTTTTTTACTTTGAACGAACGACACAAACCAGTGACAGTTGTTGCCATGGGAACAAACATTCAGACAGAAATTATTAACTTTAGTATGTATCAGTAAAACTTAAAAGGAACGTTAAAATGCTTATTAGAAATGTTTATTACTCAATTCTGTGCTTATATCAATGTTCTGAAGTTTGTATTTTATTGTAATATAGATTGGTTTGGTTTGAATTTCGTGCAAAGCTACACGAGGGCTATCTGCGCTAGCCATCCCTAATCTAGCAGTGTAAGACTAGAGGGAAGGCAGGTAGTCATTACCACCCACCGCCAACTCTTGGGCTACTCTTTTACCAACGAATAGTGGGATTGACCGTCACATTATAACGCTGAAAGGGCGAGCATGTTTGGTGTGACGGGGATTCGAACCCGCGACCCTCAGACTGCAAGTCGAGCGCCCTAACCACCTGGCCATGCCGGGCCTTGTAATATAGAAGCAATAACAAATTCACGTATATATAGTAGAAGAAGTGTCATCTCATTACATTCCATTCTCTGCTGTATCTCTATTACATAAATATTTCAACTTCTATCGCTACAGTATTGAGTTGTTGTTGTTTTTTTTCCCTCTAAAGAACAAAATAATTCATATCTACCTTTTTGGATTCAAACATTAATATTGTTTTTGTTTTGCTATCTAAACCTAAGTTCCCAAGATTTCGCTCCTAATTTAAGAGTTGTTTGCCGATTAATTTTTGTTTGTTTGTCTGTTTTAGAGCAAAGCCACATGTGTTTATTTGCCTTGTCTACCACGTGGAACCGAACCCAGGATTTTAGCGTTTTAAGTCCGTAAACTTACCGTTGTCCCACCGGAGGACTGGTTTCGCTATCTAAATCTAAAATCCCTAGATTTAGCTTATAATTTAGAAATTATATGCCTCTCATCTTTGTTTGTTTGTTCGTTTTTGGTTAAGCACGAAGCTGCACAATGAGCTATCTACGCTCTGCCCAAGGTATCGAAACCGGTTTCTAGCGTTGTAAGGTCACAGACTTACCGCTCAGTTTATTAATTTATTTCTTCAGAAATTAGATTATAATTCTGGTACGAGTTTAATAAAATCTGACAAGGAAAAATTAAGTTAAAAAACACAGATTTAAATTACTTGATTTCACAGCTAACATTCCATTTTCTTTTCAAAACCGCAGCTATGGCTAAGTTATTCGTTTTTCTTTTAAAGTTAATGTCAACTGTTCGACTGGGCAGTTACTAAAGGTTCAACAATTGAATCCTCTTCTTAATGTAATAATAATTCTGTTATTGTTAATGGACAACTGAACACATTCTTAATATATCACCAGTTGAAGCTATGTTATTGTAAACTGGACAACTAAACATATTATTAACACTTCATCAGTTGAAGCTCTCTGTTGTTGTTAACTGGACAACTGAACACATTATTAATACTTCACCAGTTGAAGCTCTGTTATTGTAAACTGGCCAACTAAACATATTATTAACACTTCACCAGTTGAAGCTCTCTGTTGTTGTTAACTGGACAACTGAACACATTATTAATACTTCACCAGTTGAATCCTCCTCTTCATGTTAACTGGTCGACTGAAGCACCAGTTTAATGATAACTATTCGACAGGACAAATATAAAATATTCAATATTCACCAATAGAAGCCTTCTGTTAAAGTCATCTTGACGAGTGTGTAATTATAAATGATATACCAACATAATCCTTCTCTTATTTATAATTAGTCTGCTTATCGATTATTTATAATTTACCCGCAGAAACGCTGGTTTAGTGGCTGTTATCTGAGACAATTAATAAATCACCACGTGAAGCTCTGACTTAATGTTAACCAGTAAATTGGATAATTATTGTGATTGACTATTTGAATTTTCCTCTTAATGTTAACTGGACGACTTGGCAATTACTAGTGAATCACCAGTTAAATACTCCTGTTAAAACTAACTAGTCGACTAAACAATTATTACTGTATATAAACGCTTGTTTGTGAGAAGTATTAAATGTTTGACTTATAGCAATATTGTAATATTTCTTTAGTTACTATCTCCAAATTGTTCAGCGGTAAGTCTGAGGAATTAAGACACTATAAATTGGGTTTCGATACCTGTTGTTGGCACAGCACAGATGAGCCATCATGTAGCTTTGTGCTTGACAATAAACAAACAATACACTCTACTAAAGGTGTTTTATGAATATCTCTTAACAATAGACAAACAATACACTCTACTGAAGGTGCTTTATGATTATCTCTTAGCAGTGTGTCAATGACTCTCGTTTCTGGGTGTTATTGTTTGCCAGTTAGAAATTATAAACAATTGTCATGTTTCCGGGTTGTTAACGATAACCTATAAGCGATATATTTTTGATTGTCTTATTTCTGGGTGTTGTTATGATGATATGCTGACAAATTGTTCGCCACAGCAATTAATCGTCGACAAACGGTCAACACTGACCACTTATCGTCATCATCAGGACATAAACAATAGTTTGAAAGGGTTCTTTTCCTCTTGTTGAACCTTTCTTCAATTTCAGCGAGGTTTTTCATTTCAAGTTTATCATTTTTTCCTGTACATTTTTTATCTTTGCTAATTTGTTTGTATCCATTTTTTACTCATTTTCAGTTGTAATATGACACCTTTTTCGCATCAGTTCATGAGCATCAGCAGTAACGTTACTAGTGGTTGTAACATCAGTATAAAAAAGCGACAACAACATTATTAACATTTCGATTGAATTTTGTTTGTTTGTTTTAGCTACATTTATATTATTTGTAAATTCCACTTTATTATTTTATTAAGATATATGAATCATTAAAATTATCTCCAACTTATGTCTATGTTGCTAATAAAGATTTTAAACAGTGAAATGTCATTGATGGAGGATAATGAAGAAAGTTTTGGGTCAGCGAACTTTTCGTACTTTACGACAATGTTCTCTCTCGATTGTGGAGGGGATTTTGATATTATCAGTTGGTGGCGAACATTCTCGCAAAACCGAAACGCAGGAAAGTTTGAACTGGATTGTCTTACTAATGTTTAAACGACTTAAACTATATATGCACCTATTTTTTATTGTACTCTTATGGTTTGTTTTGAATTTCGCGCAAAGCTACACGAGGGCTATCTGCGCTGGCCGTCCCTAATTTATCAGTGTAAGACTAGAGGGAAGGCAGCTAGTCATCACCACCCACCGCCAACTCTTGGGTTACTCATTTACCAACGAATAGTGGGATTGACCGTCACATTATAACGTCCCCACGGCTGAAAGGGCGAGCATGTTTGGGGATTCGAACCCGCGACCCTCAGATTGCGAGTCGAGCGCCCTAACCACCTGGCCATTGACTTAAATGAACTTCCATCACACCCAGTTTATATAGTTTTGCATTATATCTTCAGCGCCATCTCGACTTTGAACACAACCGAAAAGCTGGTAAAACAAACTTCCAATATTTCACTTCTTCTACTCCTGGTCTCATATTTTTGTTTTTATCAGTTTCTACTGATTCTCTAATATTTGAACTAAATATAGAGTCTTTTAGAGATGTGCTCTGTTTTTAATAAATCTTATTTATTGTGCAACTATTGAACGTTGTATATATATATATACTAATATTTTACCTATGCACAACTGCCGTTTAATTAATTTACTTGTTGCACATCATATATATGATGAGAATTCACAGTTTGTTTTAATGATTTAAAATACGCTGATTTATTTATTTTTTACTTTTTGGTCTTTTAGAAACAATACAGCAATTACATATTTTTTTCCAAAGAGATCATAATTTTTGCCTGTTAAACTTCCTGATAGTAGAACGTGATACACAAGTGATAATTTTATGCTAAGTATATTTTACATATATGGTGCATAATAAGCAAAAATTATTTCATCTTATTTGAATTTAAAGTCAAGTGAAATAAAACTTTAGCAGCTTAGTCTCATGGCGAACCTCTGCTGTATGTTTTGTCTTTATTCATTATTACCAATTAAACTTCCACCAGTACGATCTTGCAGGATAGACTGCGTGGCGACACTAACCTCAGTGTTTGTTGAAAAAACAACTTCAGCACGATTAGTTGTGGAACAGGCGAAGGAAAGAGACGTAAAGGGGAAACTAGGTGCATGCATTCTGACAATAAAGGTTCATATCTTAAGCATCTTTCTCTACAAATCCTTAACCGAAACCTCAAGGATGACAGCTGATCTCGACGGGCTTCCTTCAAACTATGCTTTTGGAATAGGCGCTCCTTTTGATATTTGATAAAAAAATACAGATAAGGATACGTTCTCTGCGGGTTGGAACCTCGACCAGACACACCTGCTTATCCAGATTTAGATTTAAAGAGATGTAGTGTGCTTTAAAAAACCTGGATGAAATAGTTATGTAAAGTGTGTGAGTTTACAGGTGATGGGCGTTTAGCTTGACCTATGAAACGGTGTGGCATAGAGGAACCTGTAAGTTTCAATTTTCGCGTGTGAAAAGATACCATTAGGTGTCGGTGAGAACATCTTAAAACCTGTACTAAGTTAATCTTGTTGACAGGACGTAAGTCATAAAGATCTGGTAAAGAGAGTGTCCGATCATTTATCAATGCTTAAATTCTATAAACGCAATGTACAAGGGTGGTTATTGAAGCTCTTAATAGGCATCTTTTCCAAACGAGCTCTAAACAAATTTCCTGAATAAGATAAGGATCTTGACTTTAAAATAAGCCTTGTTCCTTGCAAATCGTTAAATTGTTTTAACTGCGACAGTTGAATTTGTCACGTCCTATCCAAAGTTTGTAAGATATGCACCGATATTTAGATATAAAATAAGTCTGTCAACTTGAGGTTATTTACAGATTTCTTGAAGATAGGTGACTCGTACTTCGTTTTATGTCCCTGAACTGAGCTCAGAAGTAACGTTCTTTTCATTTTGTGGAATGTGTGAATTAGAAAATTCAGTTAATTATATTTTAGGGCCTTTTAAGATGTTATATGGGTTCTTAAACAAATTGATTAATTTAAAATCTATATTATTGAAGTATTATATATATATATATATTATAATAATAATTGTTTGTTTTGAATTTAGCTAATTTAGCAGTGTAAGACTAGAGGGAAGGCAGCTAGTCATCACCACCCACCGCCAACTCTTGGGCTACTCTTTTACCAACGAGTGGATTGACCGTCACATTATAACGCCCCCACGGCTGAAAGGGCGAGCATGTTTGGTATGACAGGGATTCGAACCCGCGACCGTCAGATTGCAACTCGAACGCCCTAACCACCTGGCCATGCCGGGCCATATACATAATAAAATTTATTAAATAAATCAGTAATGATTCTAGAATACTTTTAAATTAGTTCTGATGTATAAAAGAACATCGGCTGACTTGTATGTTTACTTAGTATTTCTGATGTGAAAATATAATTATTGCAAAACTTTAACTCCTTCATTGATACAGAGGCTCGTAGCTGCAAAATTAATAATTTTAACAGGAGAAGATTATGTAATTTTCTGGAAAGTGATAATATCAACACAACATAAACTAGGTTTGTATACTATTTCTGATAATCAATCTTAACTAGTTTAACGTCACAGCTTCTTCGATGTGCATGATTCGTTTTATACTGTTTGTTTTTCGAGTGTGCTTGTGTTCATTTTTGTGGAAGTGTAAACGAGAATGATATACTGAAGAGAACGCAGCTATTCAACACCACCCACCGCCAACTATTGGGTTACTGTTGTAAGTACGAATAACTGGTTTCGTAATCACTCTTATAACGCACATACGGCCCCAATGTGCGATTTTTTTTTGTGGTATTGGGAGGAGAACTGCGAACCCGCAGTTAACCAGCATTACTACACTGCAAGTATTACTGACATATCATGGTCTCCGCATAGATAAAGTATCAGTTTTATTACACGTTACATACATGTTGCGGTCCAGCAGGAAGAAAAAGTACCAGTGTTATTACATAGTACAAATTACATACATGCTGTGGTCGAACAGAAAAAAGATTTATTATTTTTATATTGTAAATTTTACTTGCATACTATATTTCCAAAAGGAAAAAAAATGTCAGTATCATTGCACAGTAAATATGACATATACTAGGCGATTCCTGCAGAAAGACACCATATAATGATTATGCTATACGTGTTATTTATAGAAATGAATAAAAAACTCTACAACCCGAGCGTTTTCGAAGAAGAAGGGTCCACCTTTCAAAATCGCTCGGGTTATAGGGATTTTATTCATTTCTATCAAGACTTCTTGAACCAACGTGTTTTTCTAACATGTTAATTATATATGGTAGTTTCGTCAGTACATTTATAACTTGAATCTCTACCTGAATGTTTTTAATAACAGAAGTAGAATTTCACACAAATAATGTTTGTTAACCACTGTATTAGAAGCCTATTTTACACAAATAATGTTCGTTAATCACTGTATTAGAAGCCTATTTCACACATATGATGTTCGTTAATCACTGTATTAGAAGCCTATTTCACCCATATAATATTCGTTAATCACTGTATTAGAAGCCTATTTCACACATATAATGTTCGTTAATCACTGTATTAGAAGCCTATTTCACACATATAATGTTCATTAATCACTGTATTAGAAGCTTATTTCACACATATAATGTTCGTTAATCATTGTATTAGAAGCCTATTTCACACATATACTGTTCATTAATCACTGTATTAGAAGCCTATTTCACACAGATAATGTTCGTTAATCACTGCATTAGAAGCCTACGTAACCTGCTATAATAAGCTGATATCTTTACAGAAAGTAGCGGTTCTCGATTCTGTAAATATCCAAAGCATGAAGTACAACTTGGCAACTGTAGCTCCTAAAATGTGCGAATACGGTATAGTCGATATCCGGTAAGTTCCTTGACTTAATAAAACGTGTTTGCTGAAAGTGGAGTCAATAAACATTTCAGAAGTAGAATTTCATAGGGTTCTTTAAGCTGTTTGTTTGTTTCAGAGAAAAGCCACATTAGACTACTCGCTGTGTCCACCGCGGAGAATCTAACCCCGGATTTTAGCATTTTAAGTCCGTAAATTTACAGCTGTCCCGCCAGAAGGCGCTTCTTTAAGAATGGGATGACGGATAGTTTTGGTGCAACTATCAACAAATTTGAGTAGTGGCTCGACTGACTTTCTCAAATTTTTCGAAACGTTGCGTTTGTTTTCTGTCATATAATATAATGCAGTAATAGAACTACTGCGAACAGCAAAGTATAGATTATGTTACGGAAATTCTGGTTTTTCCAATTCAAAGTTGGTCTTGTTTCAGTTAATATGCCGTTATTCGTGCAACAAGAAATATAATGTGATTATTTTAACAATCACAGCAGTGTACGTCTCAGGTATTATACCAGAGACTGGAAGAACAACTTTATGAGGGGAAACCCCCTATTTTCGTTTAATAATTGGTTATCGCACGTTTCGGTTCTCAAGTATCAATTTTATCTCACTATCTGCCAATCATAGCATTCAATGAAATCGTCTGCCAACAGTTTTTCTTATTAATGATACATTAAGTTATACCGCCCTCAAGCTTAAGTTTAAAACTAGATAACATTTAAGATAGAAGGAAAAAAATAAAAATTTAGTATTTTTGCTATGTACTGGGTTAAAAGTAGTTTATGAGTCTAGAAACCAAATGTAGTTATTGGTTTTTTTTAAGAAATCATTTTCTGTTCCTAGAGAAAAGGTAGGTTTATTGTTTTCATTTCTTTGTGTAAAGGGGAAAAAATAATCCCAATGCTAGAGAAATTGTCCCCTGGTGGTTCAGCGGTACGCTTACGGAGTTACAGAGGTAAAATCCGGGGTTTGATTTCCCACGGTGGATAGAGTGCCTGTGGTGTAACTTTGCGCTAAAACAACGACGGCTAAAAAAAATTGAAATTTTCAACTCGAGCGGCACCTTATGCACACGTGGACT
Source organism: Limulus polyphemus (assembly GCF_000517525.1). Lineage (NCBI taxonomy): Eukaryota > Metazoa > Arthropoda > Merostomata > Xiphosura > Limulidae > Limulus > Limulus polyphemus. The sequence continues at coordinate 171,596 of NW_013666199.1, read as the reverse complement.
AAACTTAACCAGGTCAGAGGTCCCTAGGCTTTACGTATAGCAATCCCTAAGTTGAACTCCTGACCGACGAAAAGACTGCCAACGAGCAGAACCAACCGCCACAAGGGCTTTGTCCAATTCGACGAACCGAATAACGGGAGTGACTGTCACTTTTAAAATGCGCCAAATCGGAAAGTGTAGAGTGTGTTTAGTGGCGTTAAGGCCTGGACCCTGCGATCCATAGCCCGATACGCTAGCTTCTAACAAACATAATATAGGCATGATCGTTTTTCTAGATAAAAAATGAAATAGATGAGTTTATGAGTTAATAGATGAGTAAACTTTGGTTGTTTTAGAGCAGAGCTACATCGAACTATCTGCTGTGTCCACCGCGGGGAATCGAACTCTGGATTTTAGCGTTGTAAGTCCGTAAACTTACTGCTGCCCCACCAGGCGACGAGTAAGTTTGTAACTAATTTTAACATTTCAGGTCTGTAGACTTAAAAGAAGAAATGTAAGTGAATTATTTGAAAGTTTTATTTGACTCTTAGGTGTGTTTTTAGAAAGATTTCAATTGCTGATGTATTCAACAGTGGTTTCAGTTTTTCGGTAACTTAGTTTTCCACACATCTTGCTCGTTGTTGAAACTACATATTACCAACATTCGTATTCATGTAGTATTTTATACGCCTATCTAAATATGTGGTTGATTCCACATAATCTCGTTTACAACGAGAGTAAATATATCGATAAACAACGCAAGAGCAGTGAAGTTAGTTTGTTTGTTGTTAAACGAAAGCTACACAATGTGGCTGTTTGTGCTGTGCCGACCACGTGTATCGAAAATCGGTTTTTAGCAATATATGTCCGCAAACTTACCGCTGAGCCACCGGGGGAGGGCTGAAGTTTATGAAATCCGTACTTTATCTTGAAAAAGTTCGCTATTCTAAACACGGATTTTAAAGTTACACTCCTTGAAATTTGAGATTTCAAAATATTTTATTTTATTTCTCAAACACAACTGTAATTTGAGGATAGTTATATTTCAAAATCTTTTTTGATTTTATTTCTCAAAACATAACTGTTTTATCCACAAATGGGATAATGAGGTAAAATGACAGTTAGGGGAACATCGTAGTTCATTTTACGGTGGGTGCACACGCCATTTAAGAAACATGTTGTTAAATAATATATGAAAATCAATTTTTAATAAAACATTTTTCACACTATATATATTTATTTATTATGATAGTCACTAGTAATAAGATGGGCTCTATAAGATAAAATATTTATCAAATTGACTTTACATTTAACAGGTATAAAACTGTCAACATGACTATACAATCCTGTATATACGTTAGTTATTGATAGTTCATATTGCCAAATGATCGCCAAAGTTTATAACATTTAAAAACAACAGGGGATCATTTGGCCCATTTAGACTGTCTCATCTACAAAACTAAACTATATATATGAACTCAAAGACAGCCCTTATCAGCTCCCCAGTGGCAAAGCGGTATGTCAGTGAACTTACAACGCTAGAAACAGGGTTTCGATACCCATGGTGGGCAGAGCACAGACAGCCCATTGTGTAGCTTTGTGCTTAACTACAAACAATTAAACAGCCCATATCATTCAAATATTTATCAAGCCTTCCCTTAAATTTACTGCTTTCACCACATCTGAAAGCAACCCATTCCAAAGTTCAACTACCCCGTTAGAGAATTGAAGATGACTCCTACCACACCAAAACTTATATTTGTATCCCCTAGTCCTACCACTCTCCTCATAAAGTACGAAAAAAAAAAAGAAAGTGATGCGTCGACACTATCAATTCTCTTTACAATCTTATACACCTCAATCAGATCTCCTCTAACCCTTCTTTTCTAAAGAGAAAACAGTTTCAGAGATCTTAATCTATCTTCGAATGACAATTTTTTCATCCCAGTATCCCTCTACTGAACACTTTCCAACAATTCAATATTTTTCTCAAGGTAAGGAACCCTAGACTGAAAACAATACTCCATAGTTAGTCTAACCAGTTAGCTAGGCCGTGTATTTTGTTTAACCCACCATCATGCCCCAAGTACAACAAAAAACGCAGTCTGGCTAATTCAGGAATGAATATTTGCTATAAAATTCTTTGCTTAAGTGTAGCTACTAGTTTGGCCGCTAATTTTGATTTCATTCCTTTATCATGACTTATTTTTCAATACACACCAAAAACCACAGCAAGTAAGAAAGTGACATTGGATAGTAACCAACATTAGCTATTATTAGTCCTATTATTCGGAACAGACCTATACTTTACAGAGCCAATCAGATTATTTAAAATGTATGGTGGTAGTTTTTCCTCTCTAAAACACTGTTAATAACTTCCTTTATAGTAGCGCCGTGGAGTGTAGATTAACAGTTTCTTCTCATCACCCGTATGCACTCGGTACAGCCGTATCAAGCGTCATTATTTACGCTAATTGCTTAAGCTAATATCACGTGACGTTAAACGCTCTTTAATTAGGATAATTTCATAAAATTTAGCAAATATATACTTAAAAGTAGGCAATGAATAATAACTGTCCACTCCTTTGATTTTTTTTAGAACTTGAACTACAAACTGCTAATCTAGTTTGCTTGGCCTAATCAATATTTATGTATCTGCACGTGATTTAACCCTATAGTTTTACTTTACTACTCTAAATCAGCAGTCTTTAATCCGAATGACAAAAACTAAAAACGGTTAATTTTTACTCTTAGGTGAAGCTGTAGTAAAAATTTTAAACCGATAGCTCACTTGGCTTTTTGCATAAGCGTGCGCAAAAAAGTTTGGTCAAAATTGAGCAATTTTTGTTGAATAACTTTGTACATGTGGTTTATTTGAGATTTGAAGTAAGAGTCCATTAGAGAACATACATTAAAAATATGTGATAGTTTGGATTACCACAGTTCGAGCTACAGAAAGTGGAAAAGTGCTAAACTATCACTGCTGTTAATAACACAGAGTGTGTCCTGCAGATTTTTTTTTGGCCGCACGACATACTACCGTATGTCTTGATCTATTGTTTATCGAAAGCTTGTATTTACTTTCATAGAGCTTAATAGCCATTGAAAACCTCCAATACCTATGAAAAATATTACGTTGAGCCATATAAATCTCTTCACCAACAAATAAACACGCGAGTCTATAAGCAGATCATACTCAAGTAAGTTTATCGAATCTAGGAATAATTTAAAAGATATGCGCGCCATCAATTTCGCAGATGCGTTGCTCCAAGAAAGTGTAAATGAACCAAGATGTTTAATATTTATAAGTTAACCAACTTCTGAAGCCAGATAAGGCATAACTCTGACATATCCAAAATATTGTATACATTTATAAACAACAACAAAAATCAATATCCAAACGAGAGAAAAAAACTTAATACTTGAGTTAAGCAAAAACTAGGGTTAAAAGTATAGCAGGATCAATTTACTTAAGGTTTATTTAGAGAATGATCAGACTAACACATTGCTGTAAACACTTCAGAGTCAGCCTATCAGAAAAAAATATTTTCTGCTTGAAACCAGTGGCAAGAAAATGAACAAGTCGATGTAAGATAGCAAAAGTTAACATGAGATGATTAGATTATATAAAAATTACAACTAACATACACAACCTGAGATAAAAACAGTTTTTACAATAAAATACAGTAAGTTACGGTATTTATTTTGATATTCTTTTTTTTTTCAGTTAATTAAGAAGTTTAAAAATCATCCGGTTCTTCTATTCCTTATGAAAAGCAATGAAGATCAACTATTTATCATTCATAATTGGCTAGTTTACTAGCAATTAAAACATAGAAATATATACTCATCATGATATTGAATAAAATTCTGATCTCTGAATTACAGCTGAAATCTTTGGTTTCAAGAACATGATCAAAAAGGGCTTCCAATCTCCACTACACATGCTCATTCGATCAGATAGTCAGGCAGACGATTTATGTGTCACTTTTAAAGGTTTTTATCATGAATAATGTAGAGGGCGCTCCACTATGCTATCAGTTACAGACAAGAAAGGAACTCTTACAAAGTCAGCGACCATGTTTTTTCACTTGAAAGATAACGGTGTCGATGATTCGTAATCCAAACGGAACCTATCACAAACTTACTGTAGTTTATTAACATCATCAATCACTGCATGTAGCGCCGTCCCGCGGTCGGCACGTCAGATTCCCTAGGATATTAGCGAAGAAACGTAAAGGTAATTTAAATGTAAAGAATTATTCCGTTGGACGGTACATATCTGACATATATATATATATATATACAGAGAGAGAATGAGGGAGGGAGAGTATTATTCAGTTCTACCTCCTATAAATGTGTAAATGTATTTAACAAAAAAGTGAGCAAGATTATTAGCCGTAAGTCTATGGGCTTCTCACGTTAAAAATCAGGTTTTGATACCCGCGATGGGCACATCACATATAACCCATCTTATCGCCTTTGTTTAACAAAAAACAAACAAGAATCGTTTTAGAAAAATGTTTAATAATTCACAAATGAAAAAAACGTACGCTCACTCATTATGAAATATTATGTACTGAGTAGTTTGGTAAAAGTTTAGTAATAATATAAGGATCACCATAACATATTTGATATGATTCCAATAAAATTTATCTCATAATATATTACATATGGGGTAAAATATTTGTAAAAGTAAAAGAAAGTGGCACACACCATAAAATATCAAAATTGTAAGAAAGAATGACTGCGTTTTCATCTATTTATTACAATATTATTCAATTTCTTCAGTTAATTCACAAAATTATTTAAATCACATAAATAGGTTATCAGTAGATTGGAAGAATGATAGATCGTTTTTTGTTTTTGTTTTACATTAATTTAAATTATTTGTCAATATATTATCAATTGATAAACTTAAATGAACTGTATTGCTTTCGAAAGACCATTCTTAGGCGACTGGCAGTCTGGCCCTCTACAGGTGGTCTCGTAAAATTACACCATTAATCCATACTTTTATAAAAGGTTGACACTAATATTAGCAATAGCTGTCTTAAGTTTTTACATTCATTATTTTCATCTACGTAAGAGTACAAAATCATTATTATGTTTCTTACAAAAAGGCACTGTTAAAATAAAGTCCTGTCAAGTGGTAACTGTCTTCCAAATCGCAAGAGTAGTGGCACTAATGAGTCTAAAAAATGCTAAATCATTTAAAAACAGGTATATGAGCACACAATATAACAGTTAAAAGGAAAGGTTTTGCCGATATAAATTATAATAAAAATGTTCGCCCGTTGTTTATTGCTCTTATATTACAGTTATATTTAATTCACGAATTATACACCTATTAGATTGCTTTAATTAAAAATGAAGATTCCAAATTTATTGTCAGTAAGATATATTCACGGTATGGATTTTTGCTTTTGATACCGTCCCTGACTCAGAAAAAAGTGATCTTGATCGGCATTTAAAATAAAGATCAAATTAAATATCATAGTAATCAAAGTATGAATTCAGACTGGAAAATATTACACGTTACAAAACTGATCTCCTTACATTAAACGTTTGACTAGTCAAATATAGAAACAGTACCGCCGCTTTGAATCGTAAGTAATATTACACACCCAAATTATTACACCTTTCATTACCCAAATTAATTTCATGAGCACAATTTTACAATTGCCGCATCATAAAGAGTACTACGTCTGACTCGTCGAATGTTCTGTGGATGATAACTACTTCATAATCATCGTATCCTATTGATACAACATGTGGCTTTGAAATAATATACACTGATTCAGATGAACAAAACTTGTATTCTAGTTGCAACTTAAACTTATAAAAAAAAGTCACAAGATGATATGTTTGAAACTGAAAAATTCAAGTTTTTTGTGTGATAACAGTTGAACACAAGTTTTCTTTAGACCACTTACATGATGTTTTCGCTTTGGGATGTTAATGTAATGAGAACCCTCCCAAAGGCAGCAAATATACACCTGGAAAAAAGTTAAGCACCCCCGTGTTTTTTTCAAGTGATTCAG
>NW_013666199.1:137238-164602 GCF_000517525.1 Limulus polyphemus | reverse complement strand
CACTCTTGCTTCAAAACTTGGAGTAGATCGCTCTTCGAAGTTGGTTTTTTTTGTTTTTCTTGACTTGCCGGTTGAGTATGGGCCAGAGGTTTTCGATGGGGTTCGTGTCAGGAGCTTGGCTCGGCCAGGGCAACTTCTGGATACCATTTTCTTCCTGCCACTTTTGGTTGTTTCTAGCAGTGTGACACGGTGCTCCATCTTCCTGGAACAAAGTTGTGTTCTTGTCCACGAAACCCGAGGAATAAAGTGGCAAGAGTCCTTCCTCCAATATTTCAACGTATTTCGCAAAACTTATATTGCCAACGCACTCCACTAAGCTCGATCTCCCAGCAACCCAAACGGCTCCCTAAACCATCACGCTGAAACCACCATGCTTAACGGTTGGCTGCAAACTGTTGAGCCCCGAATCAAGATTCGCTCAATTTTCGGACAGTGGAAGGATTGGGTCTGGAGAATGCCTCACCAAGAGTTTTCCTGAAAACAATACGGTCTTCCAAAAGTCCAGAGACGGAGAATCGACATTGCGACCCGCAGTTTGCGAGTCGAGTGCCCTAATCACCATGTCATGCCAGGCTCTCTTCCATTGTGTTCGTGACGAAGCTCGTTATACTTCAATTGGTTGCCAAGTTGTAGAATACAACGACTATATGTCTTGCTTCAGCTATTTTAATTTGGTCGGAACCTCGCAAGGATAGAAACGTAAACTTAAAACACATACTTTTGTTTAGTTCCAATTGTTTACTTTTTTTATTGAACAAGACGTCATTAGCTTTAACATTGAAAACTTAAAATAAATGTTGTTTGCCTGGAAAGTTCTATTGTTGACTGGGGTTCATCACGAGATCAGAAAGATCGTGTCTTAAAATTTTAGACACTTACTTTCCGAAACAACATTTGAACAAAACATGTTTTTGACATATTGTTTATTTACCTATTTTAACTTTTATGCACTTTCTGGTGTTTATTCGTACGTAAACATAACTTCAGGAATTGAAATCGTTGGAATATCAAAACAAATAATTTATTGCCACAACTACAAAACTGTACATGATTGTTAAACGATGTAGAAAATGGCGATGAATAGTAGTGCCCAAGTCTTACTCTAACATAAAATAAATACCGACAAGACAGTATTTCACAATAGTTTATGTTAACATCTTTGTGTCATAAGTAAAATATTTCATGCAATGAATGGCCGAATGTATACTGAACCTGATACTATATTAACATATCACAGTGTTTCGTAGGGGCATTGTCATGTTAAAATACAAGTTGTGTAAGTTTCTACATCTAATATTTTTTCTTGTAAATGATACCCAGTTATTGCAAAAACTGTACTGTACATGGAAGTGACTACAGAATTAACCTGTAGGTGGGGCTAGCAAATTAGCTCTAACCCCGGAATATCCGAGATGAGAAAATATTTTTCTAACCTTCTTTTATTTCTTTGCAACACATATCATTAAATAATTTGTTTGCCAGTCAGGACCTTATCAATATTACTTTAAGCATGCAATATTAGTGTCAAACTGCCATTGCTGTTCGTGATGAACATCCTCCATTTTAAACTGAAATGACATGAAGTGTAAAAGCCATCTCTACCATACATTTAAATCTGTAAAAGCCAGCCATCTCTACCATACATTTAAATCTGTAAAAGCCATCTCTACCATACATTTAAATCTGTAAAAGCTATCTCTACCATATATTTAAATCTGTAAAAGCCATCTGTACCATACATTTAAAAGTGTACAGCCATCTCTACCATATATTTAAAAGTGTACAGCCATCTCTACCAAACATTTAAAACTAAAGCCACCTCTACCATCATGGGCGCCTGGATTTTCAAAAAGAAAAAAAATTACTAGCTATGTAAAATTATTATTCTATGTTATTGGAAACTCATAAGGTATTTGTAATTACAGGGATATTAACAATAGTATGATTGGTATCTAAATTCTTTTTATTTCTCATTGATACAGTAATTTAGAAGATATTTTAATCGAATCATAATTTTATATTTATTCAGCCCGTGCCAGAAAAATGGCGACTTCTAGTCTTCCATAGAAGAAAACTATTTCGATTTCATAATTTTTTCAAACTTGACCCCCCCCCCCAATATTTTTTCTGCTGCCATTCTTGTCTACCATATAATTAGTATAAACTGAATGACAAATAATTTCACTTCAGACCATGACTGTTTATCTGATGGCTGATTTTCATCATGATGAAATGAGGGGGAATGACGAACATCATTTTATTGCAGCAATTTTCTATTGACATAGCTAGAAACTCCTATTCCTATTATTTTTTAGTTGTTTTGGATAGTGAGTAAGGTGGAATATTTGGATATTTATGATTTTTTTAAAACAACAAAAACCTTTTAACAAACGACAAATTTCAGGGATTCTATTTTGAACGGTTAATCTTCACCTTACAACTTTCTATAATTGACTTATATCATGGAAATCATAAGTCTATGACAGATATTAAACTTGTATATCTTCTTACATCAGGAGAGTTTATAAGTTACTGCCTACCTTAAGGAACGCGTTCACTTTCCATCTTAATGACAGTTTTTCTGTAAGTCCTACAATTAATTCAAATTAAAACCTTGCACTACTCTGCATGTCTGTATGACTAATGCAAAAGTATGTATATCTTTTTTAAACATTATTAATTCTAATCCATGAAAAATCATAACATCTGTATCAATAGATTATATGCAGTAGATGAAAATATGCTAATTATAGGCCTCTCACAGAACCTTTAAAACATATTTTTCAGAGGCTTAACCATTGATATCGGACCTTTATTTATAGGGCCTGTAATAATGCATAATAGCCTGTTTTCCATGCTTCAAAATGTAAAACGTATATTTACAGAAATAGATTTTTTGCTCTTCATTTAAAGTGTAAGATTCAATTCTTAGTTGTAGCCATCTTAAATGTGCTGTGAAGCAAAGACTTATTGCAACCAGTGACACGTGCAGTGTGCAAGCAAAACCTTAGAATACACTAGAGAAAATTACATACAACTCTACATTCACTTGTAAGTCTGCTTCCAATGAAGTCACCTGATTGAGTACTTCATAGATATTATATATGGGAGTTCACAAGGTGAGTTCCAAAATGAATATCATCAGTTACAAGGTAAGAAATATTAGGTAAAAAGTGTGAAATAACTGTTTTGGTTCTGTAAGACTTAATTGATTATAATATAGAACCTCTGCACGAGATTTCACTAAAATTAGCCTATATTTCAGTCAATTTCAGCCTGTAACTTAATTCTTTGGTTTAAAGGCTGTTAACAGTAGATGCTGCTAGGAGGCCTGGTTGTATACAAATCCCACTTAACTAATTATCTATAATATTCCAGGTTAGATAAGATGACAGATCTGATAAAACCAATATGTTTTCCTTTCATCTAAATTAATAAAGATAGAAACAATTAAACGCTTCTTATTTGAAGTATTATACACTTTGAACTCTCTCACTGTCCCTGTTAAACACACAGCCTTGCTAGACCTATGAACCTATTATTAGCTAGTATTTTGGAAATATCAGGTGCACAAATATTGTTACAGAAATTCTCTTGATGTAGTGATATAACTACTATCTAATTCCTTTTTTTTTCAGACTTAGATCTAATTCTAAAAGTTCTAAAACATGACAAGACACAAAGAATAATAAGCATACTTGGGTCATGATAATGAAAATTATAATTATTTTTAACAGCTTAAAAAGTAAAGCAACAGGTACAAAATGTTATCATTTAAGAGTAAGATAGTAAAGCAGATATTTAAAAAAAGGAAAGAAACACCAAGTATACACACACACTGGTAATGTGTGTTGTGTGTGTGTGTGTTATGTTAGGTTTCTTCCAAAGAACAAAAAATGTTAAAATACAAATATTTTTTTCAATAGCATTTCATACATGATATTTATAGTATCCAGGAAGTATATTACATTTATAAATAAACTGAATTTTATAAACTGAGCTATGGAGAGATGCATATATATAAGATATATATATATAAGAAACACCACTACTAAAGCTCACACAGTTGTCTCATTAGCTTTGGGTTTTAAAGGCAAAAGTTCCTGCTTTTTTTGATTATCTGTACTGATGAAAAGTACATCTTCATTTTCATCATCTTCGGATTGTTTTTCCAGTTCTAGCTCCGGACTATTATGACTAACATCCATTAGTAAGTACTCAAAATTATCAAGGCCATGATTTTGCTTGTTCTGACCAGATCTTTTAACTGGAGAGAAGTTTGGATCTGGAAAAAATATATATAAAAGTTCTACTGATTATTTGTACCCAACAGATAATGTAAGTCACAAACACCAGCAATTGTCTAAATTGTTTTTACAGATTATGTTAGTAACTAAAAATTAATAAAGGACTGGCTTATATGCAATAACAAGAAACCTCTGCCACTTTGAAACTTCATAGTTTGAATAATAATAAAAAAACACTCATAGTTAATGCCACTGCTTTTGTTGCCAGCTATTTTATTTTTGCTCCTATAATTACATCAGCACATTTGTGCAGGTTTGAAAATTGCTGGAGAAATTCTTCCTATTTTGTTTTTGGACTGTATTATTAAACTCTTTATAATCTGTACAAGTAGTAAAACATAATTTGCTTTAAGAGAAGAAAATATAAAAAAATAGTAGGTTTTACCCACATAGTCAAAAATGAGAGATGTTTCAAGCATGATAATATCCAAAACAGGTAGTACAACTGAGAATTATTCTGTCACCAAATTTCTTGGACAGTATGTGGCCTACAGAGTTTTCAGTATACTATATTGAAATTATTTTGAATATGCAAATCAGTAAGTCACTACAGCTGATATAAAGTCATGGTGGAATGGCATGTCTCAGAACTACATTTTGACATCATTTGGTATTTTGTAGGTAGTTTGATGCCACAGAAAAGTGATTGCCTTTGGGAAGGACATGTAGCAACCCTTTTCAACACAAAATATTCATACATACACTCAGTTCATAAAGATGTGTCCAGACTGGGGATATAGAATTTTCCTTGTAATTAATGGCATTAGAAAACAAAGTAATATGGATCAACTTGGGAACCAGGACCATCCAGAAAGAGAACTGCAACAAGATGTTCCACAGCCTTGGTAAGGAAATTGCAGCATCTTGTAACAAGTGAGAATCCAAATATCACCAACAAAGCCATTCACCTGCCCCAGGCAACAGTATACAAGAAGGATCTTCATGTGGAAATGAGGCCAATAGGATATGGTTTTGCAAAGATAAGGCTTCCAGTCATACCTCCCATTCAATCATTGCATACCTCAAGCAGCTGTAAAATGAAATGTGTATTCCATAATGAATACATACCAATCAACTCACTGGATGCAGCACCTATGAATTTCTGTGTAAATGAAATGTTGAAGTGTATACTGGGAAACTATTATTCTTGTACACAAAATGGATTATAGAAAGCATACATGGAGGAGTAATGTCCTTTGAATGTGACAATTTTATAACAGAGCCATTTGCATTGGAAAAAATATTACAGGACTATTTTCACAATGCATGGTCATCAGACAGTATGTTCAGACAATGTAACATGTAATGGCTTACAAGACTCCAAAATCATTCTAATATAATGCACTCAAACTGCTGTAGAGTAATATGCTAATACCTTAAAAAACTCCTGAAATGTCAGACATTTGTTAAGACTTAGAAGGACAAACCCATTACTACAAGATACTGAAGAATACAATCACGTGAACAAAAGAGTACCCAAAAAAAATTTACACTTGGCAAGTTTGCAAACTTTCTGGTTAACAAACACTTAAATTGAAATTTTGTTGGCCAATGATCCCATTGTTATAATGGTTTATATTACTGATCAGGTTATTTTGAATTATCCAGGATAACACAATGCAAAGTCCAAACAGCTTAATGATTGCAAAAAAAAAATATTTTGAGTCATTACCATGGGTGCCCACAGGAAGGAGCAAGAGGAGAGCATTTGCCCCCCTTACATTTCACAAAAAAATTTTACATGTAATAATGTAAACTTAACATCATAGTTAAACTAAATATTTTTAGTAATTTTTATTAAAACTGTAAATATGTGTTTGCATTTAAGCACATATAACACAAATTATTTTAGTCTATTGACTTACACTGTCAAAGCTCATCCCCTACATACATGTTTGCCCCCCCTCAAAAAATATTTCTGTGGGCACCCATGGTCACTACATCTTTGATTAGATTAAATACCATGCACTGATAAGCCTATGTCGAAGTAAACACAAACACAATAATTTTACTTACTTGCTAATTTTCTTACACATAAGGTGCTTCTCATACCTCAATTTCTCTGTGAAAACACAAACTCAGTAACTGAACTAACTGGCTTATAGTAATAAACAAACTGACTGACATACTTGCCACCTCAATAATCAATCATCCACTGCAACAGACTCAGAAATCAATAATCATCTACTGTGGTTATGAAGCCATGCTCATCATGTTATATCAAACAACAATACAAACTTAGATAAGAAACAAGTAACTCTTTACAATTAACACTCCTAAATAAAGGCATTTAGATAATTAAATTATTAATTATATGTGTGAAATAAAGTACAACCAGAATTTGGTTAACACAACAAGATATTTTTTTTACTCATTTAGTGTCCCTAAACTAAACAGTTATTAAATATTTTTGGCGATTTTCTTTTCCATGGCTTATGGTACAGGGATGGGATGACAAGATGCACAACTGTCAAATATAGCATAATTGGACATAGCGACATGGATTATAAAGACATATTAGGGCTCCAAAATTGTTTTAACACGGTCTATTCAAACTTCTGTTTAGTGCCTTAAAAACTCCATAATGAACACAAATCCATAATCATCTACTCTAGATTAACCTGCTTTTTATATGGCTCAAACCATTTCCTAAACTTTCAAGAAGGTTCTAGTCATCATTCTTCATACTATGTTAAATGTAGCCTACAATACTGCCCCCTTCCAGGATTGTGAAGCCCCTTGAATAATCTTGTTACCCAGAGAAAACACATTTATTTTAAACTTCCATAGTTAACAATAACTGTTTTCCAAATTTTCAAGAAGGTTCTATTCATTGAGCTACATCAATCATGCTGTGTCAAACAACAATACAAATGTCTAAATTAAAAAACATAGCCTGTAATGCTGCCCCCTCCCAAACTTTCTGGTCACCAAAAATTTTGGTGGTTTTCTTTTCCATAGCTTATGGAACTAACATAAATAAAAAACTCCACACCTAATATTAATAATAAAATAAATCTTCACAATTAACATTCATAAATACAGATATTTAAATCAATAGTCAAATGTGTAAAACATAGTATAATTAAATCTTTGATTAACAAAAAATATTTTTTTACTCATTTACTGTCTCTAAACTGTCCAGTCACAATTCTTGTGTTGTTACTTGGAGAGTTATCTTCAGATAGATGGCTGAGAAAATCTACTGATGACAATCTGGAAGTGGTCTGAACAGAAATACTCTTCAGTAGGTTTATTTATCTTTTGAAAAGTTAACCAGTTGGCTATTCTGTGGCCAATGTACTTTCAAAGATGACCAAGATGGATAACCTTTGGCTAAATGTCCTCCTACATTCTGTAAACCTCATCATCAATTCTTTAAAACTATAGCCTAGGATACTTCCCAATATCTAGTGAACTTTGGAGATAATCCTCTCTTGCTGCATCAATTGTACAGCAATACTGTGTTCCAGTGATGAATTTCAGTCTTATCATCAATTAAACCATAGTGCCTTTTCACCTTCTAGCTGATTTACGTCTTTATTAGACCAAGTCATGGACAACATTAATGTTATTTCTTAGCTTTACTGTGTATTCTTTGTATGATTACAGAACATCCAATGGCACTTTCAGTTCTCATAACTTCACTAACTGACCGATTAATTCACTGATTCTTGTATTTATATTATACCCTTGTTTTATGTACTACATGAAATTTCCAGATTCTATATAGGCTTCAACTTTCATGAACTTTCTAGATTTGATCTAATGATCTCATAATTCTTGAATGTTTTTTCATTTGTTTATCTGAAACAATAGAAGGTCCTCACATTATGTAGCTTTGTGTTTAATATCAAACAAACAAACGTAATAAAAGTGTCAGTCTTTTTTAAATGTAAAAGATGAATCATTTTGATCTAATAAAAAAGATGATTCAATATGTTGCAATAGGTTACTGTCTATATTACATCATAACAGAGCTGTAGCTAGGGTAGGGTTGGAGGGGCAGTTGCCCAGGGCACAGCCAGAAGGGAGGCTAAGCCTGTTATTCAATAATTTATGCAGAACTATACAGACTGGAGACCTGCTCAGGGTGCAAAAATAACTGGCTACGGTTCTATATCATACTGAGTAATTTTATGCTTTTACCTGTTCTAACACTCTGTGTAAAGAGATGTACTTCTGCGGGTTCCCGAAAGTGTTCTGTTTCATGAGTAAATATAGCCAAAATTAAGAGCAACAAATATTTTTATTTCTTGTTTTTCAAGTTTGTATGTCATGCTATATTGTAGTCTACAGAGTGCATAATTTTATTCACAATTCTTGGCATGTACATATTTTACTGACATCACAACAGTACAAACTGTAATGTTAAGTTTTCCTTATGTGACATTATTTTAGTGTCTACTGACTGATTGACAGACAATTAACATACTACTGTATAGTGATGTGAGTGGTTAAAACAGGTGACCCCTCTAGGTGGCCTTTGGCCCCCTTTCGGGGAAATTAGAATAATGTAATCAAAAATCTTATGGAACCCTGCCCAGGAAATCTGGTGCAAATATTGTTTAAAATAATATATTTGAAAAGATGATGGGCTTCATATGTACCCTGTTGGTACCTTTTGTGACATTAGTTCCTACCACCCATAACTATAGGCAGCATGATAAAAATAAAACTATTTAGTATTTATTAGAAAAAAGTTTTAGCATCAAATAAGCATAAACATTAGCATTAAAGTGCTAAGTTTAAGTATTTGAAATTAATTTCTACATTAAAAATAAATAAGTTAAAGTGATAGCACGAGTTAGAAATGATTTTACGCATTGTGATGATTCCATCTAGGACATCAATATCATTCTAAACTAGCTAGCTCAACACAATAAAGACTTTGCTGATTTGCAGATGCTGTTTATTTAAACATTATTTATATATTTTTCTGTAACACAAGACACATTCATGTACAATGGAAAAAAGGCATATACATGCTGAGCAGAAAAATAGTGTTTTATACTTCTATAATATAAATTAACATAATCAACCTGTATAGTAAATGGTATAACTTGTACAGTGTTTTTCCTCCCTACTTAAGTATCTATATGTTTAAGCTCAGCATACACGGACGTCACATGTTTACAATGCCTTATATATCTCTCTGTAAAAAACAAATCTACAATAAACAACTTGTAAGGAAATACGAACAACCTCAGTCGTCATCATGTGACTTGCTGATGAATTATGATATTGTAATTTAACTTATACTACTGGCTTAGCATTTTGAAGAGAAGATTGCTCATAAGATAAGCCGTAAGTGGTTATGCGATTTATGTATGTTAGTGATAATAAGTGATTCGTGTGGATGATTATTTGCCAACAGATGCTTACATCTGAAATAACAAATAATACTAAATTAGTCCTCATACAATACATACAGAAGTAACAATTTTAGTTAAATATTTTAGAATATACAGAAAATAATCCAAAAGAAACTTGTTCATTTGATGGGTATGTTTTATGGAGGTCTTGGTGAAAAAGACAAAATAAATTATCTGATAACATCAAGTTCACTGGTTAATTAAAGTAAGAAAAATTACATTTTGTCTTAATTATAAACATACCTGTTGACTTACTATCTTCAATCAAGTCCATATAGTTGGCTGTTTGGTTGGTTGGAAGAGGACAAGGAACGAGGTAATCTTCTTCATCAA
Organism: Limulus polyphemus; assembly: GCF_000517525.1. Classification (NCBI taxonomy): domain Eukaryota; kingdom Metazoa; phylum Arthropoda; class Merostomata; order Xiphosura; family Limulidae; genus Limulus; species Limulus polyphemus. The sequence continues at coordinate 154,587 of NW_013666199.1, read as the reverse complement.
CTGCAAGCTTCAAGTAACTTGCTTTCTTTTTTTTAAAATCACTAGGTAATGTAGTGCTCCTGAAGGGTTTTTCATCATCTTCAACACGGTGTGTATCTTGAAAAAATATTAATTACTTTAAATCTAAATGTTTCTTCTGTACATATTTCAACAAGAAATCTGGAAATGTGATGAAACCACAGTTTAACTTAACTAGTACTTAAGTGTCCTTCAGTTTGGTTGACTGAGTGGTTGATTTATCCCAAGGTTTTAAGAAATTGTACTGGTCGCTTCAGATGATTTCTTCTCTTGCTTCACTTCTTTGTTCCATGTCTTCCAAATTCCTGCCAGTCCATTTCTTGATGTCACTCATCCAAGCTTTTTTCTCTTTCCTTGTCTATTCCTGCCACTCAGTGTCCCTTCAGTTGTGGTCAGTATTATGCAAGCTTGTGCATCTTCTCTTTCAGTGAGAGATTTTGTCAATTTTCTTTTCTTCAACTAATGCTAACAAACCTTTCACTTCAAGGATTCCAACCATCTCCCTCACCCATTCATTGGTTCTCATATTTCTCCATTTTACTTGAAGTACCTATTTCCAGTGCCTCAAATTCTGTCACCCTTTTCTGATCGCTCTCCTTCATAGTCTCAACATCCATAACAAGCTATATACCACATTAACATTCAACTTCCTGCTAATGTCTTTCATTTTATAGATCTTTGCCAGATTCTTTTCCCTAACAGTTCTTTTTCTAGCACATCAAGGTACTTGAAACACACAACGCCTTCAAGTGCACCTATAATTAAATACATCTGGTCATTCATCTTCATAACTCACAACGCCTTCAATTGCACCTATAATTAAATACATCTGGTCATTCATCTTCATAACTCACAATGCCTTCAAGTGCACCTATAATTAAATACATCTGGTCATTCATCTTCATAACTTACATATTTTTTATGTTGACCTTCAGCCCAAATTTTACACTCTTTTGCTTCATTCTCATCACTTAGCCATTTCCTCTAAACTCTCTTTTTTCCTTGCCAAGACCAAAGTATCATCCAAATAAGAAAAATTCTATATTGCTTCTTCCACCAGAACTGTCAACTTTTCCATATCGAGCTTAGTGTCCACATTCCTCATGATGTCCTCGTCAGCAATACTGAATAGTAGTGGAGCCATCATATACCCTTGCCTTTCACTCTTCCAAAAACCAAACTGGTTGCTGTATTCCTTTCCAGTTCTAAACTTTACTTCTTGCATCAGTCACAGTTCAATAGATTTATGCTTCTCTCTCTCTTGCTCTTTCAGTGATGTTCCTCAGTGCCAAAATGTACCAGCACCACCTCTATATCCAAATTGTTTTTCTGCTGGCTCTCTCTCACTTTGTGTTTTTACAAGAGTTCAAGAAACATGTTTATTTCATAACATGAAAGGCTAAAATCATAATAATTTTTAAAATTTTCTATTACAAATCTAGGTCTGGATTCATTTGAACCATAAACATTCATAAATATAGTTCATAATATACAGAGTAACAGTAAAATAAACAAACTTGAAATCTTCCTGAAATATAAAACAAGCTTATCAATTAAATTTTGCCAGTATTTTTTGTATTATTTTTTTATATTGTGAAATGTTTTGATTGCTTTTCTTCACAAGACCTGAATTTTAAATATTTTCTTGAGGTGACATAAGCAGTTTGTTTACCCGAACAACATCTTATGCACACACTGGTCGTACTAGAGATACCCATGTTTCAGGCATAGTTGTCTTTTGTTATCACCTGCCTCCTGAAGAAGCCACTCTCAGCTGAATAGTGGGATTGACCATTACTCTTACAATGCAACCATATCTGAAAGTGTGTTTTGGTAGCATCACTTCTCAAATTGGAAACCCTTCAATTCCTAGTCTGATATGCTAATCACTAGGACTTGCTCAGACTTCCGTATATTGAAGAATAAATGTAATTTTAACTTCTAAGCTAAATGTTTCTTTATTCTACATACTTATTAGATTAGTGAATATAAGATTATTATCAATAAAATCAAGGTGAAATAAGAACATGAACAAATAAAATTTGGAAGATTGTTTACACTTTATGGTAGATTTTTACATTGCCTTTGATCATTTATCTTAGCCACACATAGCAAGACTTCAGTTTCAGTTATAGTGTCATTCAAAAGCATCTTGGTATACAGTTAAATGACTGCTTTAACAGTACTCCATAGAAATCTAGTGTAAGGTCACTGTTCAAAATCATAGATATTACAAAAAGCACATTCTACAGAACAGAGAAAGATATTGTTTAAATGTCTCTCATCCAAAGAAAACGTTTAGCTGGATTGTTTATAAACAGGTTAGTAACTATATAGTTAAATATCAAACATATCTGTCTCTTGATTGGTCCAATGCCTTAGAAATAAACATTCATTGTTTCTTTCATGAAACAGGTATTACAGCTGAAAATAACATTAATTTTGTTTATATAAAATATGTTTGTAGAAATTCTAATCAATCAGCCTAAAATATATTTAAGAAATTTTTCCTGAAATGATCAGAACTGTGATATGTTTTTTGTAGTCAAACACAGAGCAAAACTTCAAACTTTTTGCTGTTGATTAAGATCTGTATAAAAACAATTCATTTGATGGCCTCTTACCTCTACCAACTTCTTGAAGGGGATTCATTGAGTAACATCCTGATAATTTGTTCTGGTGATCATGAGACCCAGAATCTGATGGTGCTGGTGACTGTACATTAAAGTTAGACGAACTGTATGATGAGCAAGGTTGGCTTTCAAATCCACAATCAAGTACACATTTCTGTGAAAATCAAATAAAATAGTTGTTAGAAATTTCTAAATAAAAATCTAAATAATTATTATCATTATTACATATCATGAAATGTCAGAACTGAATATGCACAAGGTTAGTCCATTTGAGAAGGAATATCGAATATAATTCTAAATGTACTATGTGTATCTACACAAAACGTGGCAAACTTTTAGTATAATGTATAAGCTTGTTGTACACAAAAAGTCATATGTGTTACATAAGTATTTGTACTCAAGATATGTCTATGAAATGACAATATCAGTCTGACTCAGATTCAGACAAATCAAAGTACAAGGTGAGTGAAGAATAAAAATATTTTTGTCTGTCATAAAATTTGCATGTTGCACTTGAATAACCTCTTGAACCTTAGAAATATATATCTACAATTTTTCAATATCCCTGTACATTGTATTCTCTTTTACCATGAATTGACACTAAATAAGCAACGTGGGGTAAAATTAATAGTTGATAACTCTGACATCAAATACATAATACCATAAATAGTACTCTTTTCAATGGTCATGGCATACATACTTTGACCAATACCCTTGCACATGGGGCTAATCTGTTCAAGTTACAAAATATATGTGTTGATCTTTCATCTAAATAGAATAAAAATAGTTTGATATCAAAATTTCCTCTCATGCATAAAATGAAAACATTTGTGAATAAAAAGATTTGAATTTAAAAAACAGAATGATTAATGTTCTGAAATAAATTGTTTATATAAAAAAAAATTGCTCAATATGCTGTAGACTTTGATACATCTATAAATTTTTGTAGTACATCACATTTAGTATTCCATTTTCAAAATCCTCAATATAGAAAACTTTGGCATTATGTTTTGCTAAAGTTGTTGTCAACCTAAAATACAAACACTAAAAGAAAATGCTGATTTTAGAGAATTTTTACTACCACATTTCATATAACTGCTTATAAGTTTCGCAACCATTTATGACAAAACATCAAGAAAAATGTAGCTATTACACTTAAAGAAGTATTGCACAGGGATACATTTTCTAGTAGTAAAGGTTATCAACAGGACAACATATACTGCCAAATAGCTCCTTTGGTGTTATGCTTATAAATAAGTGTTGTAAAAGATCTCAAAAGGACTAATGCATGGCTTAATTGAAAAATATTATTAGGCCTAACAACTGAGAAGCATTAGATATATTACTAACTCTAATAACTTACCTGTCTGAAAACTATAATTAGTTGTAATGGTGGAGAATTGTTTGGCCTGAAGGAAATTGTTATCCGTTTCTTTTATAGCAAAACTTAAGTATGTTATACCACTTAATCCTTATAAATTTTCCTTAAGCATGTAGATGTTACCAAGAAAAAAACCTTTAATAAAAAGATATAATAATTGCTTCTTACTTTGACTGGTTTCAAAGGTGTAGAACAATTTGAACTATTGGACAAGACACTCTTTGGCTGCAGGTACTCTTCAGCATCCATGATCACTTCAGGACCTTCTTTCATTATGCTAAAAGAGTGGATAAGGTGTTTCTCATCTTGTTGGGTGTAGCTGGGAAGACGCAGAAGTTTATCCCCTGGTATCACTAGGTAACGTCCTGGATCTCGAGCCATCTTAGAAAATTCATTAGCCAACTCCTTAAAAGAAGGTCTGGATTCTGCATCTTTCATCCAACCTGATTTGAAAGATAGACATTAGAACTCTTTATCTATTCAAATTAATTAATTTTCAACATGGACTGTACTTTTTTCATGGTTCTATGATTATACATAAAGGTTTTTTAATATTCAGATTATCCTCAAACTACATTGAGGGAGTTTAAATAATAAAAGAAAAAGGGGTATTGGTCTGTCTACTGGGTAGCCTAATTATTATAAAACAAAACTAGATTTGGACTTTAACTCAAGTTCTCAGTTATTATGACTAGTAGGCTACTTCATGAGCAGACTGAGTGTTTACGTAAGTGTTCAATTGCTTTCCACCTTAATTACCAAATTAAATAAAATACAGTAGTTACCTGTACCCTGAGACTTTAAGTGAGGGCCTCCAAGTAACAAGTATGAGCTGGCTGATTGTAAGAAATGGCTAATAAACTAGGAGCTGAACACAGAACTTGTTAACAAAACTGACCAGGTATCAAGTTGGTGTTCAATCAACTAATAACCCAATGAGAGCATTAGAATTCACTGCAGATCTTGGATGTATTTTGGTACTAACTGGAAATAATTTTGTTAAAGCATCACCCTTAAAACGAGATTTTGGAGAAATAATATTGCATGAAAGAGCACTGCCAGGTTTGGATCTTTGATATTCATTAGAAATAATGTATAAGGAAATGTCTTGCAGATATGTTGATCAAAAACAATATTTGGAATAGAAAGATTTTTTATGACGTTTATGTGTTTTTTAACCAATCACTTGAGTAGTTGGCTAAGGGTAAAGATGCTGTGACCTTAACTGTCAGTACGTGTTGTTAAAGTGATATTGATTCTATTATAGAAATATTATGGTTAGCAGTCCAGGTATTGTAGTTCTATACTCTTACTTGAAACTGCATTTCCATCTGATTTGCAATTATTATTTGGTCAAATAGTGCAATATAGAATAAATTTGTCTTGGAAAATGTACATGATGGTTTTAACATATGTGCAATTCAATATAAAAAACTCACATTTTATCATGACCAAATAAACATCAATAGAACAGATAGCTGGTTGAGGTAAACGCTCCCCCTTTTCCAGTAGGTCTGGTACTTCACGAGATTTCAAGTGATCATAAGGTTTATCACCATATGTAAGAAGTTCCCAAACAGTCACACCTAAGAACACAAAAAATTTTATTAAAATTCATATTCTGCATAAGAATAATAATGAAGAAATATAAGTTCAAAAATCATTCTTACTCACTTACAATTAACTAAGTATCTACCTTTGAAAATCAAAGTGTTCATACATCTGTGTATAAACAAACAAGTTTATATCCACAACATTTTTATGTAGAAAGGCATGTTCTTTTAATGAAGTGGCTGTGGTGTCTTTATATTACTATTTTTTTTTTTGGAAACTAGAATTGATAATTAAAACCTCTGAGAAGTCCATAATGTAAATTAATAGTTATTATTTTGCTATTACAGTTAAGAAATTTCTTTTGGATTTGATTTGAATTTTTACACACACACAGTATTTCATTGATACTTATATCTGTTAAACAAAGCAACCATGTAACAATGTAATTATGCTTACCAAATGCCCAAACATCACTTTTATGTGTGAAGATACGATGCTGTAAACATTCTAAAGCTAGCCATTTCAGAGGCATCTGAAAAACAAAGTAAGTAAAAAATCTATGAAAACAAACAACTGTATAAAAATCAGTCTTTGTTGTGGGAGTGTAAAAATAAATTTAAAAGATTACAATATAACACCATTAGTCATGATTTACATACTCTATGTAAGGCATTCCCAAACAGTCACATCTAAGAACACATCAGGATTTATATATTTTTTTTATTTTTTTTTATTCCTGTAAACTCCCAGTGGAGCATAGGGCCACAAAAACACCTAGCCAACGGAAGGTGTTGTTGCAGTTACTTGTAGCAGGTTGGTTTTTACGGGGTGGATTTGATAGCCCCATGCCCAACCCTCCCCTTTTTCATCCTGGACTTGGGACCAGGCAAAGGCAGAGGTTGGCATGTTTGGTGTGACGGGGATTCGAACCCGCGACCCTCAGATTACGAGTCGAGCGCCATAACCACCTGGCCATGCCGGGCCCAGGATTTATATTAGTGGATATAAAAGGAAAAGGCTTTTAGTGGAAATGTGTTACAGACCACCAGATGACTGATGAAATTAAAGAGAAACTTTACAGTGAGATTAAGATTTCAGCTGTTAATGAGGTCATAATTATGGGTGATTTTAATTTCAGATATACAGATTGGAAAATATTAAAGTCAAACCATGAAGGAGAAAGGTTTTTGGAAACTGTTCAAGATGGTTTTATTCACCAATTGGCCATGGAACCTACTAGAAACAATACCAGTTTAGATTTATTGTTAACTTATAATATAAAAATGGTTGAGAGGGGGAAATTGGGTAACATCTGGGTGCGAGTGATCATTGCTCTATTAGGTTTGATGCTTTGCTGCATATTGATATCAGAAATATTGATATTTTTTCTCAATGCAATCAAAATTACTGTATTTCTTTTTCTAGATACTATTGTTACTAACTATAGATATAATTAATTAAAACATATGAAATACATATTTCATACAAATTAACAGATATCTTTTATACTTCCAAAGTATTATCCACTTACAGAAAGTTACTAGAGAGGCTTATCTCAAATTGGAGCTTATAATGTTAACTTTGATACATTTGTAGAACTTACCTTTCCCCCTTCAGCTTTGTAACTTTCTTCATTGATATCCAACAGCTTCGCAAGTCCAAAGTCTGTGATTTTTGTACAGTTAGGATTATACACTAGATAAAGAAATGCAATAAGCAATATTAAGAAGTAACAAAATGGTTTAAATGGTCACCACTCTATACACTTTTTTTTTCAATATAAAATCGTAGGGAATGTTGTTTACCAGAACTACATTTTGATGTTGTTTGGCATTTTGTAGGTAGTGTAATGTCACTAAGGATATACAACAGTTCTTTCTCACACAAAATATTCATTCACTTAGATCATACAGATGTGTCCAGATTGTGAATTTAGAATTTCCAAAATGTGGATATTCCTTATACATAATGGCATTATTGGTAAAATAAAGACAAATAAAAAATGTACTAGAATCTTTTGTTTATAACTTTTGGCATTGTTATAATAAGTAATGTGTCTGTTACTTTCACATTGTTATACTAAGTATAATATAACTTGTCAATAACATTTATATGGTTACACTAAGTAATTATCTATAACTTTCCATATTATTTTACTAAGTGGCTGGTGTCTTATAACAGATGGAAACCCAGGAACATAAAGCTCAGTGGCAAAAGCCATCCATGTGGCCTAAGCAACAGCAAATAACATACATAATAAGGAAGAATTTTCATCAAAAAAAGTGACAATTCTTGCATACACAAGTTGCTTCTATGACTTATCTGTTCATTCAACTGTTGCATACCTCAAGCATAGCATAACATTCAAGGATAACAAAGGGCCTCTTAGCCCATCTGGGCTGTCCCATTAGCTAAACTAAATTATATATATATATATATAAATTCAAAGCCAGCCCTATAATTCAAACATTTATCAAGTAATTGGAGAATAAAATGGGTATTCATGCTATTCCATAGAAATACATACTGATCAAGGTGCTGTACACGGCACCTTGGAATTTCTGTGCGATTGGACAGACTGTAGAAACTTGTGCCAAAAAAACTGTCATTCTGAGATACTAGATGTAATGTGGAAAATATTCATATGGTAGTGGTGCGTTTTGGACATGGTAGCCCTACAATGGAGCCTTTTGCAATGGAAATTACACTGCAGGGCTATTGTCAAGATGCACAATCCTCAGCTAGAGCATGACCAAATGCAGTGACATGGACTGGAACAATGTGATGAGACTCCAAAATCATTTTCATATAACTTACTCAACTTCTGTATAACTTTTCATAATGTTACACTAAATAACTGGTATATAACTTTCACACTGTTACACTAAGTAACTGGTCTAAATAAGCTTTCCCAATGTTATGCTAAGTAACTGGTCTGTAACCTTTCATATTGTTACACTAAGTAACTTGTCAATAACTTTGACGTTGTTTGTTTTTGGAATTTTGCACAGTTACTCAAGGGCTAACTGGTTTAGCCATTTCTAATATAGAGGTGATATACTAGACTAAACTATAGGGAAGGCAGCTAGTCAACTCCACCCACTGCCAACTCTTGGCCTACTCTTTTACCTACAAATAGTGGGATTGACACCACATTATAATGCTCCCACAGATGAAAGGACAAGCATGATCAGTGATGGGATTTGAACTCATAACCTGCAGTTTTCAAATCAAGTGTCCTTACCACCAGATCATGCCAGACCCTAACTTTGTTATTGTTACACTATGTAACTGGTCTGTATCTTTTCATAATGTTACACTAAGTAACCTAGCTATATATTTTCACATTGTTGAGCTTCGTAAGTTGTATGACTTTTCACACACTGTTACGCTAAGTAATTCATCTATTACTTTCATATTATTATACTATGTATGTAATATAACCTGTCTATAATGTTCATATTGTTATACTACATAACTGGTCTATAACTTTTCATATTAACCTACTAAATAACTGTATATAACTAAGTGTTTTTACTAAGTGGCTAGTCTATAACTTTGAATATTGTTACATTAAGTAACTGGCCTATAACTGGTTGATTAATATATGTTTGTAAGATAAATAGAATACACAATGGTTAATGATTGCCTTATAATTTAATAAAGAAAACAAAATAACATATCACAGAGTAGAAAACAAAATAACTTATGTCTCAGAGTACTGTTTCTTGTTTGTTTGCTTGCTTTGTTGGTATAATAAAGACAAATAAAAAATTACTGGCTAGGTTTTCAAATTTTGATAATAATATGGAATATTTGATATGTGTAGCTGTTAAATGAAGGAGTGGGAAAACTTTAATTTTATACACAGTTGAATCAAACTATCTCATGCCTGTGGTACTAATTTTTAGTCCTAACCAAGATTATGGTTACTATTATAGCAGTTGCATCACTCGTTGTTCAAGACAAGTTTAATATAAAACTTGTTGTTATTGTCAGTTTAAATCATTCAATCTACATGAAAGTTGTCATATATACTTACACAGGACATTTCTTAAGGCAAGATCTCTGTGAACCACTTTTTTTTCTTCTAAATATGCCATGCCCTGTTTGGAAAAACATTAGAAAGAATTGAAATACATTATAGACATTCACTTTTTCTGTCACAAAGTTTGAATACTCTTGTTTCATCATTAATTAACCACTGAAGTAAATAAAGTCATTTCCCTAACTTCTAGATCGAGATACAGAACACCTTTGTATGTCTCCTCTGTGAGTCTCATTGGTAGTTTAATTATTTAGTCAAAGTACAGCATTATATTTTCACAGACATGTATCATAGTTTAGATGTGGCACAATGTAAAATATTTGAGCTTAGATAGACTTCCATAAAATCAATTATTAGTTATTAAAAAATGTGACATCTCATCAATACCATAACATAAATTAATTATAATATCATTTTTAATTAGTTTTAAAACAATTTATACAGTATCTACCTGAATGCAATTGAGAAGTTTGTTAAAAATGAGAAGTTGATTACCACCAATTCTCTTCTTCCTGTTAAATGTTATGAACTTTTTCAGATAATTCAACTTACCCTAGCTATCTGAGTACACCAGTTGAGTAGTGGCCTGGAACCAATTTTCTTCTTGTTGGTTTGGACATAGTTTAATAGACAACCTAGTGGCATAAGTTGAGTAATAACCATAACCTGCGAGGTTACACAAACAGCTAGCAATTTTAAAACATTTGGATGGTCCACGCTAGCCATGATTTTTGCTTCCTAGTGTTAAAAGAAATTATTAGTTTTGTTTTTAGCAAAAACTAATGCACTAAATTTGAGATTAAATATATAAAAGTTAAAATGTGGAGTAACTGTTACAAACTATATATATTTCTGTCTGATTATTGTAACTAATCAATTAAAAAATGTTGTGTTACTTTTAACTTGTATCCCTGGATAAATCTTTGAAATAAAGAGATTGGTCAATTTAAACCACATCAATACAAGTAGGTGGAACGACAAAATAAAATTAGAAACCTCTGTGCCCATAGTTTGAGATTACTTTGAATTATGTAAGTTATATGCTTAATTAAGGTTGATTTAAAAACCTTTAATTATAGAAATTTGTTTCAATTACATTGCTATTAAAGTTAGTACAACTGTTTTCATGAAATACAGGTATTTGTTTAAAAATGTTAAATTTAGTTAACAGTATCTCATTGTTCAACAGTGGCAAAACAAAAGTTATAATATTTTCATGAGAAGACAACACATAACACCAGAATTTAGGCTTGGATAATCCAATGTACAAAATTCATACACATGTATAACATAAAACCAACAATAACTTGTTAAAAATGTTGTTTTTGGTGTCAGGGCTACCATGGATCAAACATTTGTAAATGGCTGAACATCCATCATAAATTTTATTAATTTAATATTAGCTTGGCCTGTGGAGTGGTATTCTTTTATTTTTGTTAATCATGTGCATATTTTACACACCTTTTCCTCTGTCATTTTGGTGAGCTGTTTCTTAAGTTTGTTTGCATATGACACCACCTCACCCCATTAGTTAACTTGTAACACTACTCTCAAAGTGAGAGAAAATAACTGACACTGAGTGGCACTGATGTAGCTATCGTTACAATAACTATATTGTCATGTAAATGAATTAACTGGTTACCATATGTAAATAAGTTTTACTATGACTGTATGTAAACCATTATGTCATTCTATGTAAATGACTTGACACAATGTTTCACCAATAGCCAATAATCATCTCACACTGAGCTATAACCACCTTATTTAGTAGCAAATAAAAGGGAACTGAAGACTACCTAAACCAAACACTTGAGAACACAGAGTTTTCAATTAAATATTTCTTGAATTTGGTTAAAGCTTATATGCATTATATACTATAATTAATCAAAGAGTTTGTAAGGTTTTATTATTAAGAATATTTTGTGATAATTTATGAAGTTGTTGTTTTATGGTTCTTTTTCCTAACATCTTTTGTGAAGGTTATATTATTGAATTCAAAGTTTGGAGTTCAGATGCATTATTTGTAAAAGTCCAGGCCTGGCATTATCAAGGTGTGAGTTTAATTCTGTTCAACTTGTGAAATTTCTAATAAATATTCTTTTTTTTCAAGAACCATAGTGTTAATGTTTTAATTATTTGTAGTGTACAATAAAATATTTGTTACCAGCTTACATGTGAAAGAATGTTTTTTTATTCATTTATGTACTTCGATAAAACAGTAAATCAAAAATGCTTAGGCAATCTACTTGCTGCAGATGGCAATCAATTGAGCTTCATATGAAAAACAAATGCTACAGTTTTTAATACTAACAACATAAAATTATTTATACTAATTTACTTACAACAGTATGAACACATAAAATCAAAACAAATATATTCCCATAAAATGAGATGTTTCTTATCTAAATACATAAGTTTGGTATAAATATGTGACTTAGGTTATCAGATAGGGACTTTATAATAATGACAACTTATTTATTATATTAACTATTGGCTATATTTTTATAATAAGACTTAGCACATTCATATGTCAAATATGTATATAAAATTCAAGTCAATGAAAATATTGCTTACACATGTTACAGAAGAAAAAATGATCATTAACAAAAACCCTTTAAATAACTGATATGTATATTGTTCCACTAGCAAGTTTTAAATCAGTTAAATTATACTTAACACTAAAACATAGGATCATTAGGTTATATCTCACTAACAACATTTTATGTAATAGAAGCATAAGACATTTGGTACTATACCACCTTTTTTTCTTGTTCCTGAGAGTCATTGATTATTTAACATAACTAAGTTTATTTTAAATACATCATTCTTTTTTTTGGTCTATTATGGAGTTTTCATAAAAATCATGACAAATATTATCATCAGCTGACTTAATTACAATTTTTTATTGTACTTGTTACCTTAATGTGTGACATGTCATTCACCAAACAATAAAAAAAGAACTAAGTTATAAATATAAGGAATGTTTCAGCAGGTACAAAACCAAGTTTTTTAATCTTGTTTCCTTCTAGTAAAATAGCAAACTAAACAATATTAAAAATATCACTCACCTCTAAAAATATATTATTATTGGAAGGTCCTGTCTCAGAATTATTATCATTCAACACTTTTATTGCTACTGGAATTTTGACATTTTCTCCTTGAGGTATCCACACGCCCTATAATTAATTAGTTAATAACATTGTTATACAAATGAAGAATATTTGTTATTACCCATGACCACTAAAGTTCTTAAAGGACTCAGGAAAAAAACATTTTTTGGTAGTTTCTTATTTCAGTCTTTCAAAATAATCACAAGAATCATACATTTAAAAAAGTTTTCTTTTTCTATCTTTATCTTTAAATTTTGTACTAATGTTGAAAATTCCAAACATTCTCACATTTTTTGTAATTTGTTTTCATTTTGAAGGTAAAACCTAAATGCTAACTTTTCTTTTGGTTAATTTGATAATGTTGATGGTATATATTTTGTTGAATTTAGTGCAAATCTACTCGAGGGCTATTTGCATTAGCTAACCATCCCTAATTTAGAAGTGATAGTCTAGAAGGAAGGCAGCTAGTCAACACCAATCATTATCAATATTTTGAAAAGTAGTGGGACTGGCCATCACATTATAATGTCTCCACAGCTGAAAGAGTGAATATTTTCAATGATAGCATTCAAACCTGCAACCTGCAGATTGCGTGTCAATCACCCTAACCACCAGGCCCAATGGTGAATGCATAAAACACAAACTTTAAAACTACTTTCACATCCTCTATACATAATCTAATATGTTAAGACCACCCATAGAACTTAATTAAATTTAATACAATTGCTTACATATAGAGAAGTCCAATTCTTTATTGTTCAATGCTACAGTAATAGAACAATAAATACATGCTTATATTATTCAGCCATTCAAAATCTATATTTTCCAACATACTTTCTCTGTAGCTCTTTGTTTATATAAATGCTTACCTTATACACTGTTCCAAATGCTCCATTTCCCAAGACACCTCCTTTGTAAAGCTCTTCTTCTTTAACCAAGCGAAGTTGGGCAAGGTTCGGCATAACGTTAGATGGAATTACAGGTTCATTCTCATTGTTCAGTTTAATAAATTTCTAGGAAACAAAAAAAATACTTTCACGAATGGTTGGTTAATATGTTTTAATATCTCTAAATACATTTTAAAGAGTTGATATCATAGTACTTCTATTTACACTTCACAGATTTCATTTCAACTAGAAAATCCCTGGTAAAAATTATTTGAAAAAAAGTTTATTATAACATTTCAATAAGGTGCTTAGCAAAAATGGGGTTTACTTTCTATTTTTCTTATTTTGTTATGGAGGTGCTAATTGAATCAATTTTGTAAACGAGTTAAAATGACAAATTTGTTGAAGTTTTAATAATAGATTATTTTTAATTCAAAGTAGGCCTAAAAAAAGGAAAAGGATAACAGGAAAGATTAAATCTAATTGGCTTATTAAAAACAAAGGAAAAAATCAAAGATAAATACGATATGTTTGAGAAGTTTAAATTGAATTATGGAAACCAAAGAAACAACTGGCTGATAATGTTAAAACTAATAGATCTTTTTTTTTTCAGGTATGTTAATTAAAGGGAAACAAGATGTTAAAATGATGGATTGAGCTCTTAAATGCTAGTAATGGCAAGGTTATTTACTGTTGGAGACAATGAGATTTTTTTCTTTTCTTCTGTTTTAACAAGAGACTATATTAGCAATATTCCTGACCTTAAGCATTCTTTGTGAAATAGTGGAATTGTCCTAAATCACATAGATTTTAATCCCCTGGTGGTAAGTAGGACAACTGGGAGATTAAAAATAGATAAAGCACATAGTTTTCAAGAAGTTCAATGATAAGATATGTGAGCAGAACCTTTTTTTTATTTTGGTGGATTAATAGACTTTTAAATTGTATGGGAGCATGATTCAATGGGAGAAAGCAAACTGTTGCTATGATGTTATTAATGTAGTCCAGTCAAACTGGACCCTTGTTATTTGTAGAGTACTCGAGAATAAGTGCTTGGACCTTTACTTTTTCTTGATAAGTTGGGTAAATATCTGGGAAATCACCATTCTTCAAAGTAACTGCAAGGTAATGCATCTAGGTTATTATAACTTAGATCAGACATTTGCCAGAGGTTGATAGGATAAAAGCCTCTGATTTATTTGCACCATATTCTGAAGATAATAAGATGAGAGGACACAAGTTTAAGATTGGAAAAAGGCAGGCTAGGCTTCAGTTAAGACAGTTTTATTTTTCTAACTGGGTAATTAACTTTGGAGTTAGTTGCTATCAGCAGTATTGCAGGCCAGCACTTTACAGAAATTTTAAGGGGGAATCTATGATCCTAGCTGAAAAGTAAAGTGTGGGTACAAACTTTTACTTTTCTCTTGAAGAACCAAGTGGTTTCTAGTTGTCTTATATGTTATGTTATAATCAATGTTTTTTATCTTCAAATTCTTTTTTTTGTGGCAAAATATGTAATCACCAAATAAACTCTTACCAAAAATGAATTATCTTACAAAAAATTTTGTTGTTAAAACCTAAATAATGAGATGCATTTCATTTACACCACATTTTCAAGTTCAATAATATATCTTCTAACTGAGTCACTTAAGTTGCTGTAATTTTTTTTTCAGACAATACACTGGAGCAGAAAGAATAATTATCATTAAATAGACACTTAGTTTAAAAATGGACAAATTTTTATCTTTCACGAATCAATTACTTAGTTTTATTAAATAATGACCATATGAATTGTAACTTGTGTAATCTTTAAGAAAACTTTGTTTAAACAAAGCCCATCTTAACCTTATTATTATTTGTTTAACTTCAAATCAAAATTACAGCAAAAGTAAAAAACATGGTGATTATAAAATTATATTGTGAACAGTCTCTAAGGTGAACCATAATAGCATACAGATGAAATATTTTACATACATGCATAAAGTCAGAGCAGGATGGCAAGGCATGATAAAATTGGGTTTTAGGCTATATGATTTCCACCATGTTTCTCTGGCCTAACCTCTGCTAACTATTGGCTACAGGGCTTTCTGTAGATGCAAGTCTATTCCAACAACCATTGTCAAGATTACAACCATACCATAAGTATCAGCAACCATTCCTCAGCTGAAAGATGCCATTGGGTGATTCTTGTAAAATGTTACAACATTCATTTTCACGACAGACTCATGATGGTGGTAACACTTATCCACAATAATGCCCCTAAAGTTATTTACAGAAACTAATGTAATGCACTTCCCATGCTCTGTTAACAGGTACACAAAATATTCCAGTCATATGTTACATGGTTTGTCCAAAAACATTGTTCCGAATACCTATCTTGTATGTCCCATTAAGTTCTAACACCAAGAACAGAACATAGAGGACTGTGAAAGAGGGTAAATACTGCTGTTATCATTAACTCACTCTTATTATGATGGGTAAAGTTTAATATAAATTTAATTTTAGCTTTCTACTACTTATTAGACAGTATAATTTGTTGTACTGTTAACAGCACTATAAGATTCTGTTTGAGACACTGTATTTAACCAGTTTATGAAGCTTAGCATTCACTAGAATATGTAGAAGATTTGCTGTAGCTAATATTTTGTATAAACACTTATTACCTCTGCCACCAAAAGTGGATGGAGGTTATGTTTTCACACCTGTGTGTGTGTGTGTTTGTCAGCAAGATATGTTGAAAACAGCTGAATGGATTTGGAGAAAAGATGGTATACATTTGGACTATGATCCAAGTTAGAAGTGATTAGTTTTTGGAGTGTCAAGGTCAATGTTTAAGGTCACAGCAAGATCACAACGAAATTTCAAAAATCTCTATCTGTTAACATGGGGACAGATTTTTCACACTATTTTTGCTCTAAATGATCGGAGTTTGATGAAACTTTGTGTACTTAAGTAGAATATTATTCTTCATTGTTCTGCCAAAAACGGTCCATGTCTGTTAGAAATAACGGACATACAGAGACATTTTCGTACTTTGTTTTGAAAGCTGAATATGATTAATGCTGCATGACAGAGGTATGCTCTCTACTGAGTGCCCCTCTAGTTTTTCATATAACAGGTATTTATACAAATTGTTCTTCTCAAAAGTATCACATATATGTTTGCTATATTTGAATATTTTAAGATATCACATTGTCTTATTTTGTAGAGTATTTGTGTTTATCGTAACAATAAAGTAATAAATCAAGCTTATAATTATTCATTTTTATCAATCAGTTTTCCCATGTAATTCCACAGCTTAAACACTTATATTTTGTATATATTATTTGGTTTACTATCTAAAGTAAAATACAAATTTCCGTTGATTCTTTTAAAATTGATTTAGCTGGATTCAGCAAGTTTTTTTTGTGTACAAGTGTTCACAATATGATCTGCATTCATGGATTACTTGTTTATCACTACATATCCACAAAATTTTGAATTTAATCAAGCCAATTTGGAATTGCAATTAAAGTGCCAACTAGAAATAGAACAAATATAAAATCACTAATAAGTATTTCATAATAACTTATAAAATATTTTGCACCACCCCAAAAAATACCATAATATTGGACATAAAACACTTAAGTAAGGGAAACTTTGATGTTACTTACCCTTATATACACCTGGAAAAAAATTAAGCACCCCCGTGTTTTTTTCAAGTGATTCAGATTCGACG
>NW_013666199.1:111156-136385 GCF_000517525.1 Limulus polyphemus | reverse complement strand
TTATATATATATATATATACACATACATATTCAACTAAAAGTGAAACCACTTTGAATTATACTTTATATATATATATATATACACATACATATTCAACTAAAAGTGAAACCACTTTGAATTACACTTTATATATATATATGCAGTATTTTGTTAAACAAGACCGATGTCTGTAGGTTTACTTGAATTACAATATACATATTAATCTAGCAGTGAAACCACCTTGAATACATACTTAATAATTTCATAACTTCTACCTTAACAATGAACTTCTATCCTAGTAATGTGTTTACATCGTGAACATGCATTCATAGACGTCAGAAGGAAGAATTCCACGATATTACATAAAATGGTGGAACCTAGTTGGAAAAGTTTTCTAATTAACTTTGAATTGGAAAGCTGTTAACCCATCTCTTAGCGTGCAGAGAGTATACCATCAATGATCTATAACTTTGAATTGGAAAGCTGTTAACCCATCTCTTAGCGTGCAGAGAGTATACCATCAATGATCTACTTTCACGTTCCCTAATGAGTTAGGTGTTGGAGAAACTAAACCATGACTGAATTGTTAGAAAAAATATCCATGTACTAATATAGATTCATTTATATGATACTTTATTTCACTATATGTCCTTGGACAAGAAAGAAGCTACAGTATGTGCGTTTAACGAGAGTCCTGAAGTCTGAGTTTGGAAAGCCTGTGAAGTTTTCTACTGATCAGTTAATATTAAACAGATAAAGCCTGTTTTTTCATATCACAAGAATACTATGGTTACATATATATATATATATATGCACAGGAATAATGGAAATATCTATAGCAATGTCTCTCTGTAGATAATCACAGGATAAAAGAAATGTCTGTAACAATATTTCTGTGTACATAATCACGGTGCTAATGGAAATATCTATAGCATTGTTTTTCTGTGTATAATCAAGGGCTAATGGAAATATCTATAATAATGTTTCTCTGTGCACAAACACAGAGCTAATGGAAGTATCTATAACTATATTTCACTGTATGAATAGTCATCCGTTAAGTTTCCTAGGTTTTAAGACCCCCCTGTGGCACATCGGTATGTCTGTGGCCTTCTAACGCTAGAAACCGGTTTTCGATACTCAAGGTAGGCAGAGCACAGATAGCCCATCGTGTACAAACAAACAAAAAAAGATGCGAACAATAATTGGCAGTTTCCACCGTATAAAATCATATACAATGAATTCCGAGATTTTCAGATATTATTTTACTTGAAATTGTGTGTCACTTCATCTTTAGATTGTAGACAGAACGGAGCTGTCAACAAACGTGATTGCTGACACAAATCAGCAATTATAGTATGACAAACAGTAAGCTATATAAACTTCGCATGCACCACTGTATTTAAATAACCATCCTAGTTTATTTTATCTTAAAGAAAATAACGTGAAAGGGGACAATATATTGGATTCCCTGTTTACTTATACCAAGAGAGGTACATGATAGCTTATGATGTAATTAAGATAGCTTAAAGTAAGCTATATGTGAGTATATTGGGGAAAAAAAGGAGGGATCTGCTCTAATATGCGAGATGAAATTAATCGTTCAATGATATCCACAACATAAAATCATCATTTTTATTTGTTTATATCGGTTTTGCTATACGAGAGGAAATAGTTAGTTTCGTTTGTTATATTGAATTCTGTTCCTAATTTTGAAGTGATAGTCTAAAGGGCCTTAGCTAGATACCACCACCCATTAGTACCTTTTGAACTACTCTTTACCAACGAAAAGTGGAATGGACCGTCACGTTATAATGTCCCCACAGCTGAATGGCCGAGAATTTTCGGTGAGGAGATTCGAACCCGCGACCCGCAGATTGCGAATCGAACACCCTAGCCACCAGGCCATGTCTGACTCTGAAATACTTAGAGATATGAAGAATATTTTGCTAAGAATTTAAATATTCTTACAGGTATGTTGCAAACAAAAAAATTGTGTCACATTACAATTCAATATCAATTTATTCAATACAGTACACCTTGCAAGCACAAGACATATTTTTCATTTTTCAATAAAGGAGGTCAGTCTTGATGTCATCAAAACACACTCCTCACTTTGGGGCCGTGACTACGTTATAAGAGTGACGTCAAACCTCACTATCCAATCAGACAAGAATAGCCCAAGAGTTTGTGGGTGTGTGCTGCTAACTAACTGGCTCACCTCTAGACTATCAGCTCAAAATCACTGATGACTAAGTTCTGTATCTTTGCTTTAAATCTGAAGGAAAAACAGATTTTACTTAGCTAATCTTAACCAAATAGTTGAGTCAACACACGGTCCGGCTCAATATAGCTACACAACTCCCATTCACGATATAATACACGCTCAATCATATTAAAAATACACAATAACCTATTATCCGTATTGTGAAAACTCGTTTATAATAACCAACATACACTGCTTTCTTGATTGTAGAATACTTTCAACAGTTCTTAAAGAAGCACTGTTAGAGCTACAAGCATTTAAGATAAAAGGCACTATTGTGGCTATTAAACTTCAGATCGCTTTGCTTTTGCGAGGAACCCTGATTAAGAATCGCCTTAGAGCTCGTTCTGGATGCGGAGTATTAACATGAACAGCATGTGGAAACAACGTTTGCGAAACAAACTTAAGTGTTCACTATGTTAATGGACTACGTAGGGTAATAAATGATAAGAGTGTGCATTTCATTACTGTACCTTAATATAACATCCTAGTCCAAGAATAAGAAAGCTATTTCCATCTTCCTAACGTTAGCAGCATAAATTTTCACCGAGATGCTTATATATATATATATATTTGTGTGTGGGTGTGTGTGTGTGTGTGTGTAGCAAGGAATAACTCTAAAAATGCAAAACAAAAAGACTTACCGATAGAGCGGAATCAAAAATAATTTTTGTATCCTACTTAACTATAATTCGCATTGAGAAGTTAAATAAAATAAACCCATACATAAATAATAGCACTTTAGCTTCTTATATAATTCTTTCATACGACACGTAACTACAAGAAAACTTCTGGCATAGCTACGTGGCTGGGTCAACGGTAAGTTTATGAATTTACAATACAAAATCCGAGGTTCGATTCTATTCTCCGCGGTGGACAGAGTGTGGGTAACCGATTTTGTAGGTTTGTACTGAAAAAAAACAACAACAAACAAAACAAGAACAGTGGGTCAGAGTACAACATTCTAACTTGCAATGACTTTCAATTTTTAAGTATAAGAAAATTCATTACTGCTCTATGGATTAAGTAAGCACCGAAAAGCAAATATTGTTTTGGTGCAAGTAGTCCGCAAGTATAACATGTTTCTTTGGTTTATTCAAATTATTTTTATCAACCAAAACGGCGAAGTAATCGTAAAATCTCAAGATACTAAATATTTCAAAACTAACTTGGCCTATTATTGAAGAACATATCCAAAACTTTGTATACATAAAACTAAATGTTTCTAACTTTATTTCTTTGAAAGAACAGCAGTGCAGGTATGAGATATGTGTCAGAGATAGTTTTCTAAATATTCACCGGGAAATGTTAGAGTATGAAACACTAAGTTCGCACTACGTAGCAAAATCATATTGTCTTCAGAGGAGGATTTCAGTTTTAAGCATCAGTGCAATTAGCAATTTTTCAGGTCATTTAAGTCTGTGTCAGAGGCTAAAACTCACTATCATTTTATGTTACAAAAAAAAAAAACAACGGATAATACACTCTGCATGTCTCAACAGTAGGATTATCTTAAAACCTAACTTGTCAAGTTTGATTATTAAAGTGGAATTCAATTTTATCCAGAAATTACAAATTGGGAGATGTATTTTTATTCACATCAGTATCCTGTGTTTAAACTTTCAAGGGTCCAGGGGTAGCCAAGTGGTTAGCGTGCCGTGGCTGTGAATCCAAATATTCAGGTTCGCGTTACGTTGCCGCAAAAACGCGCCTGGCTCTTTGGTGTTATGGGTGCACTATAAGAGTGACTGTCAAATCTCACTACTTGGATAGACTGGGTTAGATAAGATTAACCCAAAGGTTGACGGTGGGTGTTGCTAACTAGCTGCATTTAAGTTCCAAATTAATTATGGCTATGCGCAGGTTGTCTTTTGTGTAGCTCCGCGCGAAAATTCTAAAACAAACAAAACAAACATTTAAAGCTCACGTAAAATTAATTTTGAGCAAAAATAAATCTAAGTAAAAATTTTTAAATTATATTTGTTTTTCAAGCACAAATAAAGTAACCAAAGTTATTTGATTAAAGTCAGTAAATACACCATTTATTATATACATATATTCTAAATCTAAACAATCTTCTACTCTGTAATGACAAATTATGGTGGATTATTTATACCGAAATGTGAAATATTAGCCTTTTAGATAGTTTATTGAGACACCCGTGAAGAGATTATGAAACACAAGGCTATAGATTACTATATTAAAAATTTTATAAACTAACACCTTTTCTGTTGACTTAATATAAACACTTATGGTAACATTTTTTATTAGGGCCTAAAGGGCAAATTTTGTACTGAAAAACAAAACGAAATGAGAAACAAATGAATGAGGAAAACGAGAAAATAGTGGAAGACACAGGTGCACATAAAATATAGGAACAGCTGCTGTAGAAGAAAAGTAATGGCAAAGAGGAGCCAAAAAATAATTTAAAAGGAATTACAAAAAGGTTCACAAAATGAAAAAGAGATGAGATGAAAATTTCGAAAAATTGTTTCATGGATAAATACAAAGAAAGTATGCATGAAAGTACTGTATATGAGAGAAAACAGAACCTAAAGAAAGATATGTTTATAATAAAAATATGAGAAATTTGAAGGTAAATCAAGATTTCTAAGATGGGAGAGATTAAAGGAGGATCCAGAGAGCGTATGGAACGCGGAACTGACATGCTGTGTATGTGAGAAATGAAAGCGAGAAAGGAAAAGAGAAAGCTAAGGATTTGCTTTTGTTTAAAGTTTATTCTCCTCATTGACATATGAGTAGTACATCGGAAGAAAAATTACCAGAATTTCCTACGTTCGGTATCCATTATATGAGAAATCATGGGTTACAGATAGACAGAATTATAGTTCTTAAGTGTTGTCAGTACATAAAGTACAACTTTCTGTTTGAGTTTGGAGAAGAAAGTCTCACATTTGCGAATTTCAGAAATTTTATGAAAGTATGCCACAACGCAAACAAAAAAAAAAGATGAAAGGTATAAATCCGATAGAAAATGGATTGTGCTGCGAAACCCAACCTCGTGTCGTAAATGTGAGTGCTCCTTTAGATTCCACTGTTTGCTTAAAGTTCATTGGTTAGGAGGCTCGTGCGAACACCGAGGTGGCGCAAGCTATCTTGATCGAAACAGAAAATCTGCCCTCATTACATGTCACTTGTAGCCAAAAGAGTGCACGTTCTTCACATCCAGGAAAAATATCTTATTTTTAAAGGGTAAGATTTTTTTTAATAGTTTGATATAAGTTTTGTTAGTTTCTGGTAACTTTAATGTTTTTTTAGAAACATTTTGTATGCCAAGTCCTAGAACGATATTTGAGGTTAGTGTTTTTTCTTAAAGAATCCAATCTATTCCTTGAAAAAAGTCGGGAATGTAAATTATAAATCTTATTGTAGAGAGAGCAAAGTAGTTGGGCTCACAGCGTTTAAACGTTTACAACTATAGCTCGATTGTTTTATCTGATTTGAATTCTCAACGAAGATAAGTAATTGTCCAGTTTTAATAATCCAACGACAGGTAGACGTGTGAAAACGATACTTACAAAATTTTCCTATCAGAGAAATTAGAGACAGTTCTTTAACACTATTAAGATAAAAACGTATTATAAAAAATCATTCAATAACATTACTAAAAATATCACACCGCCAAAATAGGGTGTCAGCTAATGAAAGTTAAAGAGATAATGATATATTGTCGTTACTGCCAGTCGAAGAAGGTTGATAAGACACAAATATGTCATCTTGAGAATGTTACTGAGGCAATAATGTGTTATCTTAAGAGACAGAAACATGTCATCCCAACAACGTTACTCAGACACAAATGTATTATCCGAAGAACATTACCGAGAAAGAAACATGTCATTCCAACAACGTTACTCAGACACAAATGTATTATCTGAAGAACATTATTAGGATAGAAATGCGACATCTTAAAGGCATTAGTGGAGCAAAATTGTGTTATCTTAAGATCATAACTAAGGCAGAAATGTATTATATTTAATATGAGTTTGAAAAGGTAAAGTATCATCATAAGAATCGTATATGGATACATAGCCACAAGTGTGTTATGTTAAAATAAATACTGGGACGGATGAGAACATTAATCAGGTAAAAATTTTTATCTCACCAACTTAACTGAACAGAAACGAGTGATTATCTTGTGTTACCGTAAAAAATACGTATTTATCTGGTCTTACAAACGCTACTGAAAGAGAAGATTGTAATTACAAAATATTGGTAACAAAACAGAAATATTACTGACCCAGAAAGGTGTCATAAAAGACGTCATAGGAAGTTGGTAATGTTCTTCATAAAAATTCTACTAAAACAAAATTAGAACTTGGACAAAAATTAGTCATCCCAGAAACTTTACCGAAACGGAAGTATTCTATCTTAAGAATGTTACGAGAGAAAACTGTATCACTCTAGAGCTGTAACTGAGACGGACATTTATTGTTCCAAAATTGCCACTGAAACTGAGAAATGAAATCCTAAGAGTGTTTATGTGCTCCGTTAATGCTCTAAAAATAAATCACCTGAGCTGACCGAACTTTTCAGAGATGTTATTGGGATTACGGCCGAAAATACTAATAAGTAATAACAGTATACTTAATTATCCATACCATTACTGGGTTGATTTTTAGTTATGGTCTATGCAAATCGCTTGCTTTGGTCAGAAGTAAATATTAATTTACTGAGCAGGAATTGTATCCCCACGATAATGTTATTGAAATGAAACATGTTTTCTCGGTTGCATTACTGAGGCAAATTCATATGATATTACCAATATTAATAAGAAAGAAATATATCTCCTAAAGCATGCTACGAAAACAGAAATATGTTATTCGAGAATGTCGTTTGTGCAATATTACGTCATCTCATGAAAGTCACTGAGACTATCATGGGAAAATAGCATTAAAACTTATAACGAGTTATATTGAAACATCAGTTTATTTAGTAACCGCTTCTATCGTGGGAAGACATGATTAAAACGTATAATGAGTTATATCGAAACATCAGTTTACTTCTGTTATGGGAAAATACTATTAAAATTGGTAACGAATTGTATTGAAACATAATTGAAATTATTTATCCCTCAATCTTATTTGAACATAATTTACCTTTATAACCTTGTAATCACAATTAACATCAGTAACTAGATATAACATATTATAAACATTAGTAATCCGAGAACTAGCTGTGTTGTATACGAGCATTATTAAAGCTTTTAATTTATTATATCGTTTGTAAATCTTATTTAAACTAGAAGCCATTTATGTAGTGTTAAAATCATGGGTAAAGTATGTCATGTGTATGTACAATTAAAGTCGATGTTTTCTTCGAACGGCAGGTTAGAAGCTTCTAGTAATGTATTCCTAAAGTCAGAAAAGTTAGAAGCTTCTAGTAATGTATTCCAAGAGTCAGAAAAGCTAGAAGCTTCTAGTAATGTATTCCTAGGATCAAAAAAGTTAGAAGCTCATGCTATTAATGTATTCCTAGGGTCAGAAAAGTTAGAAGCTCAGGCTAGTAATGTATTCCTAGGGTCAGAAAAGTTAGAAGCTCAGGCTAGTAATGTATTCCTAGGGTCAGAAAGAGAGAGAGAAAAAACCAACACTCTTATCCATAATAACTTTATATCTTTCTGAAAAGATTTTCTGCACCAACATGTTTCCTTGATAGCACTGTAATCTGAACGACTGTGAACGTGATTACATTTCAAAGGTTCGTTCTTGTATCTTCTTTGAAGCAGCGTGTCGAGCTGTGAGCTTTTAATGTTAATATTACGTGTAATCTATCCAAAGGATGCAGTCCGACAAAAAATTATCCATTTCATAAATATAGATGTACTTTGATATCAGATTTTGTTTTGTCTTAAGGGATTTTCTTTCGAAACTGTACCATATTTTTACAGATGAGTTTGTATTACTTGTTGTTAAGTGTATCTACCCGATTTCTTAGCTTTCACGCTCAGTTTTTGCTCTACTCCGATTCAGTTAAACAATCTACTGATCTTATTTTCAAATACAAATAAGCTTACAGACTTTCACAGAGACCTAGCTTTTCAAACTGTATCAACTACTCCTTTCACTTCTCCTTCCTAGGCGATGTTATGTAAAAGTTTATAAGAAATAATCAACAGCCATTTATATGTCGATCAAAACACAGGTACGCAAACAACCAGATAAGTTTATAAAAATATTAAACGTAACTAACTTGACATTTCTACCTGACTGTAAAGACCAAAAGTAATTTATTTCCTTATTCAGCAGTGATAACTAAAAGTTCGCTTCATTGCGTCCAATTAACCTTTTTCCTAGTCAACTCTATAAACCCAACCAGCCAATTCAAATAAACCCTGAATTAGTCGCGAAGAAAATCTTTCTTGTTGTTTGTCGGCTCAAAGGCTGACATAACCCGATGATTGAGGGCTGATAGAAAATGGTGTGGCAGACCTTGCCAGAAATCGCTTTATCTATCCTGAATCACCTGCCTCTTATCTTCTAACGTCCTCATTAAATGTCAGTTCTTTTTTTTTTCAACGAAAATTATAGCATCTGACAAAGGAGAGGAGCCAACAAGCAACAAAGTCTTAATATCATCATTAATTAAAAAAAATTAAACTTAGTAAGTATTTTATATTTAATAACTTGAAAGGGATAACATCAAAAACAAAGCAGCCTCTATTAATAAAATTTAATGAGATCCACTTGACATTAATTGAAAATGTTATTAATATTTAAACAAATCAGGTATTTATTTTTTTTATCTATCTTCAAGTTTAACGATATTTTTGCTACTTCTTCATTACATATTAAACAAGATTATTTCTATACATCGAATGTAAAATAACCTAACGGAGTGACCTTTCCTATTTTTAACCAAAATTTTTGCAGTTGAGAAATTTCCAGAAAACTTTTTTTATTTTTGGCAAAAAATACTGGTAATCTGGTTTTAGAATGGCTGAAATGTTACTCTTATCTTAGTTAAGCTTGATTTGTTGTGTTATGACTCATAAATAGCCAAATTGTTTACCACTTTTATTTTCCTGAACGTTAATCACACTTTATAAGAACGATGCTCCAGGTTTTGCGTTTCTCTTAGAACTAATTTCTTTACCATCGATCTCATTCAGTCTGTTGGACATGATTACACAACATTACATGGTATTGCAGTTTACTTTGTAACATACTTCTGTGCAATGAGGTTCAAACTTAGACCATACATCATTTGTATATAGAGCTACTGGTTAGCGAGCTCGACTCGTAATATGCGGGTCCCAGGTTCGAATCCCCGTCATCGAACATGATCGCCATTTCATCCGTGGGGGTGCTATAATGTGACGGTCAATCTCCTTTTTCGTTGATAAAAGAGTAGCCCAAGAATTGACGGTTGATGGTGTTGACTAGCTGCCTTCTCTCTAGTCTATCATTACTAAGTTAGAGAGGGCTAGTGCAGATAGCCCTCGTGTAGCTTTGCGCGAAATTCAAACCAAAACCAAACCCAAACCATTGTACACAATGCCACTATTATAACTCATTCACGTTTCCATGATCATATTTTTAATGAAGACAGCTGGAAGCTAATGATTTATAAGACTCCATCAGTTTCGAATCCTTATTCATTATCTCCTTAAGAGTGCCAGGAGATACATCCAGCTTTATTTCAAGATCATTTTTTTTTAGGTAAGAACATAGTTTTCTTTTTCAACTATGGCTTCCATTATTGAACAAGAGTAATGCTCTTAATTGGCTTGGCTTGTAGTTTCAGAAGTCACTACTGTTCTAAAAGTTCTGCTATATGAACTTTCACGCTTCCAATGAGAATATTAAAGAATTTATTTTTCGAAATTTTGTGCTCTTTGGCTGTTCTTCGTTTAGCAATAAAGCTATATCAATATCATTCCTTTGAAGGGGTTGTGACATATATTCCTCCCGTCATAGTCTATACGTGGCAGCATTCCTCGTCGAATAGTAGAAACTTTACCATAAAACAAATATATGGGTGCTAAAGGTGTCACCCATGAGGCCATTCCTCGCTGTTGCGATGACAAGTCGTTTCATTAAGGTATTCACACTGTTCATATAAAAGTGCAATTAATCCCCTGTATGTAGAGTAATATTAAACTAAAGCTCTTATTTAGAAACAGACAAACTATACACCTGGAAAACAGTTAAGCACCCCCGTGTTTTTTTCAAATGATTCAGATTCGACGTTCTTGTGACTGATTATAAATTACCATTCAATCTAAACGTGTTTATCAAATGAAATTATGCATTATTGGGCACAAGAAAACAAGATTATCACCGTAAAATAAAAATGTTTAATTTACATATCATGACATCAAAATATGGACAGTTTTCACGCTTAAAATTATCTTTAATAAGTATTGTCAGTGAAAGCTCAAAAACGGCAATGTGTGGGTCATGATTGACATTTTGTAATGTGATTTGACAATTCAATAAATAATTAGTCATCGAAAAGTCAATATCGGGTATATCCACCGTTTGCCTGGATGACTGCTGCAACCCTGCGCCGCATACTGAAGCTCACTTGCACCGAGAATGGCGACAGATAACGCTTCAACAAATCAGACGTCTAACTGGCCATCAACACTCTTCCTTGGCCAGCAAGAAGTCCAGATCTCAACCCTATAGAGCATCTGGGACCAATTGGGTAGGCGAATACAGGCTTTGGAGCCTCCTCCACAGACATTGCAACAGTTAGCATCGCTCTAGGGCAGTAAAGGCTTATTTAGAGAATGAATCCGTCAACACTCTTCCTTGGCCAGCAAGAAGTCCAGATCTCAACCCTATAGAGCATCTGTGGGACCAATTGAGTAGGCGAATACAGGCTTTGGAGAGGTCTAGCGTTGTCATCCATGAATAAAAGTCTTGACGCTAACGTGTGGTTGTCAAAATGAGGCACAACTACAGGTGTAAGCACGTCCCTGGTGTTATTTCACCAGTAAGGTTGCCATTGATTGTTACCAAATCCAGCTTGCAATCATGCGAGACACAGCCCCATACCATAACTGAGCCCCCACCAAAAGGCACTGTTGTAACGCAGCTTACACTCCAAGAAACATTGTTCCGAATGCCTCCAAACACGGGTTCGACCATCAGTTACGTGGAGTAAAAATCTACTCTCGTCTGACCAGTGTATTCGTCGCCAGGTTTGAAGGTTCCAGTTCTGCCTTGCTCTGCACCAGGCCAACCTCTCCCTGCGATGGCGATCGTCAAGTGTCGGGCGTTTTATGACTCTCCTTGACTTCAGTCCCGCAGATTTTAAACGATTTCTTACTGTTCTGGTTGACAGATTACGACCAGGTAACCACTGCCTTTTAAGACGAGTGCTTGTTGCAAACGGATTTCGTCTGACCAATCTACCAAGGCTCCTATCTTCACGTTGGGTTGTTACAGATGGTCGACCAGATTGAGGACGGTCCTTAACATTCTGGGTGGCAACATGTTTTCTGACCAAACGGCTGATCACTGTGTAATGATAGCCAAGCTGTCTACCTATCGCCTTGTAGGACATACCAGTGGAATTCATGCCAATAATTTGCCATCTCTGCGCCTCTGATATCCGTCTTCTTGCCATTCTTACTTAAAATGATTTTGCATTCAGAAATTCGATTCAGGTGTGACATTTAAATCAGGCGCGTTTTTTTCCCCACGTGCAACTTGCTCCCTTCTTCACGTCCAATCGCTCACATCCTTTTAATTATGTTTGAAATTATGAATATTGCTCAACATCATGAAAATTAAACCTTATTTTCAATAAGCAATCCTGAACAATATTTGGGGGTGCTTAACTTTTTTCCAGGTGTATATGTTACTATTTGCCAAATAAATTGAGCTAGGAGCAAAATGCAAGATATTGCCAGTGAAACATACCAATGTAATACACTGTTCTAAGATATATTTCTTTCTTTCACTTATGGATAAAAATAAGAGATGCTTCTTTCTTACCTCAGCCATTTTTACAGTATTTTTGGCATTCCGAGCACGCTGCAGTAACCAGTATACAATTCCCACAACAAGAATAAAAAAAGCCAGTGAGGGAGCAATAGTAACACTCAGAATAAATCGGTGTTTCTTTTCTTCACTAGAGCTGTTGAAAATTCATGTGTTTGGTTACTTTCATACTTCATAAGATTTATATCACTGTGAAATTATTCCAAATACTTAGATTTTTGGCATATTTTAAACACAAAAATATGCCAGAAAAAAAATAAAAATGCTTTGTGCAAGTTCAGCAATTGTAATTTTGAAAGCAAGGAGACAATAAGTTTGAATCAATTCATCAATAAAAAGACTAGAACAACTATTTTACTATATCTGAAGTCAGCTCCCTAAAAAAGTTTTGGAGAAGCATATCATTGCAAACTTCCACGATAAATGAAAGAAAGTAATGTATTTTAAACCTTTCTATTGCAAAAACTACTAAAAGTTTTGATGATTGAATTTTACCAAACAGCAACTGAGAAGAATATAGCATGAACTATTTCAACAATAAAAGTACTGAAAAGTATGTAGTTCAAGATTTTTCCACTAAGAAAGTTCTATATGGAGTAAGAATATTTTCACCAGAAAAATATTAACAAGCTCATTCTTCAAGTCTGTTCAACAAGAGATTGAAAAAGTATGTCAACTCACCTGCTTTCACTGCCGTTTGTGTGAAAAAAAGACAATAATATGAGTGTCATAATTATCTATGTGAACAATTCGTAATATAATTTTGCTCAACAATTCTTAATAGTTTTCATAAAAAATATAACATTAGCAACAGGCAATTTATTCAGGTTCAAGCAAACATAAAACAATACTTTATAATATGCTTTATTTAAACCCACCTGCCTTTATTATATAGTATCTTTTATTTTTTATTAGTTTATTTTGCATCTAGTTAAACATTTTATTTGTATGAATGTGTTCTAGAACTTTAACACTTACTCTGATGGGTCCACACTGGAACAATATGGTGATTCTTGGAGTACTCTGTATGGCTTTTCAGGTGGACACACAACAGTGCAGTTAAACTAGGACAAACACAGAAATATCTTTCTTATATTCAACAGCAAATTGAGTACACTAGTAACTTAAAACATTCCCACAAAAGTATACAGCTATCAAATCATCATAATTATAATACTTCATGCTCTTGTTACGTCCAACACACTAATTCTAATAATATAAAAATAAATGTTATAGCTATGAGAAACAGATGAAATAAAAACAACTTTCACATGACAAAATTTTATTTAAAATATGGTTTGACAAAAATTTTTTCCAGCCTATGATTTTTTAAAAAACTAATCTAATCCAGAAAAATGGGTTAAAACAAAAGAGGGATCAAGCATTTAACATCCTATCTCTGATTTAAAAAAATATATAAAGCTACTCAATTTGTTTTGTCAATATAGTTTAAACAAGACCTGTCAAATGTTTGAGCCTTGTGAAAGATAACTCTACCAACCTTTAATTTGTCATCTTTTAGATAAACTTTGAAGTTACGACAATCTTTGCATTCCATGGTGGTTGGACCTATACATTCTCTACACTCATTGGAACATTTCAGGCAATTTCGACTAGCATTATGAGCATAGTGGTCAATGGGGCACATTGACTTACACTGTTCTCCTGAGATGTAGTTCTTGCACTCACATAAAGATATGTGTGTTCCATATCCAGTACAGTTTAAACATTCATTATGACATGGTCGGCAAACCTTAATAAACACAAAAACACATATTGACAGTCAGTATATTTAAACAAGATCATGTACCATGACATAATTTTGTGTCACATTACATGAATGGCAAACCGTTCAAGAAATAAAAAAACATTTTGAGTGTTACCTAAGAAAACTACTTAATTTTGATTACTGCTGATTTGCATTTGTGATATGATTACTAAACATTAATCAAGAGGAGATGTTGCATTCTTAGTTTTGAACGTTTTTTCACTCCAGAAAAAAGGGAATGTCATAAGTGTCACTTTAATTGATTCCCTAGTCAGTAAAAAAATGTAATTATTTGGTTTTTCATATTATTCAATTCTCAAAAATTAATTTATCACTTAAAAAATGTGGTAAAAGCTAACATTTTCCTAAACTGAAAATGTATTTCCGATAGATAATTACCTTCTTTCACAAGATAACTTTTCTCAATTAGTACTGCCCTTTATCGGTACAAATTTTCAGTGCTCGTCACTATCCTTCCACTTTCAACTTCTGCATATCCACATGTAAATTATTAGCAGCAGCTCTCCACCAACAGGAGCGTGACACAACCCCTATCATAACCAGCACCCTCTCCAATGAGCACACAACTTCCAAAACACCTTAGGAGGATCCAAGGGATCCCAAAAGAGGTTCCATTGGTTGAGTAGCACTCACTGAAGGTGACGTTTGTGGGCATAACCAAGAGAAGTCTACATCCCCAAAAGAGATAGGGTTTCTTGTGCAGTAGCAAAAGAATAGGCCAATACACTGCAAACGAGATGTGCCATATTCCATAAACAAAGGAGAGAAGATTGAGTCCGACTGATGAGTGAATTAAAAAACACACCCACATGAATTAGATATTGTGAGGGTGTGAGAAATGACTTCCTCATCTTGATGAACCAACCCACTCTGGCAGCCTCTCAAAGAAGAAATTGTGTATTAACAGCAGATTCAACCTGAGGGGAAGCCAAAAGCAGCCAGTCATCCATGTAATGGTGGAAACGAAGACATTTGCCATGAAGCAGTCGAGCGAACAACCTCAATAATTGGCAGAAGGCATTAGAAGCCAAGGCCAGGCCAAATGGTAGAGCCTGAAACTGATAAACATGCCCCTGATAACATTACAGAGGAAATTTCAGGATGCCAGGGAGATGGAATATGTAGATAGGCATCCGACATGTCAACCTTTGTTATTCACAACCTGGAAATGGAAACCCACTGAATGGTTAAGTAAGACTCCAACATGAATTTGGGTACAACCAGAAAATGGTTCAGGAATGATAAATCTGTAACCAGTCACCATTCTCCCAAATCTTTGTGTATGATAAACAGATGGGAGTAAAACCTCAGCTGAAATGGTTCTTTCTTTGGCCCATTTCTGAAGTCAGTTCCAAACCACTTCCTGTAGATGCTGGTGGGGGAAAGCAATGGGATGAGGAGACAACAGAGAAGGGAAGTGAAGGGCCAAACCCTCCTTCTGAAAGAACCTGTAGGACCCATTGATCCTCTGTAAATGGTGTCCACATATGGCAAAAATGGAAAAACTGGCTCCCACTGGCCCCAACTCTGTAATCGTCTGATACGCCGTCAAGTAAAAACTTGATTGCGAATGGATGAAGAACAAGAAGCCTGGATGGGCAAAGGGTTGGATGGGGGGGGGGGGGAGATATAGAAACAGTAGCCACGTCTAATGAGCTAGAGGCGAAGATGAAAGGCATGCCATTGTAGTAAACAGAAGACCATGAACATAATATGGAAACCCTTCAGAAGACAAGTGAATTGCCTGAGCCAGCAAGTGCATAGTTGATAATGCACACAGAATTGTGGACAAAATCAGTCTGATACGAGAATTGAGATTGTGAGAAATTCACCAATGCATTTGGTTTTGAACCCCACAATGTAATGAGAGATTCCAAACATTGGGAATCAAGATAAAGGAAGGAAGATCTATGAAATGCGTAAGCATGATCTACAGTTATACAAGGTGGATGAGGCATACTGACCTGTGACTGAAGTTCATCCCAAAAATACCCCAACATCAGGTGAGGGAGGGAACACTAAATTTTGACCCATAGTTACATCACCAAGGAGAGCAGATTGTGAATCATAGGAAACAGGACATAAGGATAAGACAGTACAAACCTGAATTAATTAATTCCACAACGAGTGAAGGAGGTCTGGGTAAAGGGTAAATTCCATGATAATACTTGTGAATGGGAAGTAGGCTGTCCAAATTCATGTCCTCCCTGTCAGACACCCCAGGAACAGGCATGACAGGATATCCTTCATGTGGTGGTGAATTTTGCATGAACGTGAACATTTATTGTTGAATAATTGCTGTCTGATAATTGAGTACTCAACCCGGTAATAGTGTTCAGTAAATCCACAGCAGAAGTAATAGTTGTGGTAGTCATAACTACCTAAAACTGTGAGTGCATAATGATAATTCCAAACTTGAAGCAAAAAATTGTATATATATATGAAAAAAGTAAGAAAAGTTGAAAACCAATCTTTCTCAATTCAAAAACCTGAAAAATTATAGAAAAAGTCTGTAGTATAAAGGAAAATGTAAACAAATTTGCAAGCATAAATAAGCATGTCTGTACAGTACTACTGCCAATCGAGAAGAGACTAATGAATGTAAATGTGGAAAGAGCACAATAGGGGTTGTGTCTCATTCCTATTGGTGTAGGGCTGCAGCATAATCATTTACATGTGAATATGCAGAAGTGGGAGGTGGAAAGATAGTGGCAAGCATTGAAATTTGCACCGATAAAGGGCAGTACTAATCAAGAAAAGCTATTTTGTGAGAGGAGGTAAGATATAGTATCAGAAGGAATCATATACAATATAACAACATCATGTGCAATGTAAAAAAGCAAATTCATTATTGCAAAATGAACTTATAGTTCCTTTCCAGTTATTGCAACAACATCATGCACTAACTAGATATTATGTACAAAAAAAACACAAATAAGATATATATATATATTATGGAAAAAACAGTAATATTGGCTCAACCAAAGAGTATTAGAGTCAATAAAATCCACAAATATTTAGAAATAATAAAGTTTAAAAAAAGGTCATATGTTATTAAATCGAGATGAAGGTCTGACAAATATATGTGCATGAATGTGGCAGGATCTCCTTCAAGATTTATGCAGAAATATAAACTTACACAGAGGTCACATGACCTAGCTAAAAAGAATAAATATAACATTTATGCAAATTCACTTCTGATGATGATGTGTTAAACGTCAAAACATATACAATTCATATTTTAGAAGCCATAGATTGGCCTGAAATAAAAAATGTTTTTAATTATGTATCCATATTAATGTTATATGTAATTTATTTATAATAAATTAATACACCATTAAAACAATCTATATATAAATATAAGAATCAGTCCTAACTTTCTAAAAAAGATCTTGCAGGTTTGCCATCGATGGGTGGAGGGGCAGAATTTTGAGTTTGGAAAACAACAATTTAACCATTATTGAGGCTATGATTTGAGAAGGAACTAGAGGGGATTAATGTAGTTGACTACATTAGGCAAATATCCAATCACAAAGCAACTGCTTTAGACTTTAAAAAAGAAAATCTAACCAGTTCCAGATCTCAGATCCAAAGAGGTTTGGAAGAAATTAAAGCACAGATTGGAATAATATACATAACTCTTCTTTCTATATCTTAAAATGTGTTGAGAACAGTTTCTTAATTTGCTACAAAATAATAAAATAAAATAGTGAGCTCACAGGTTTTCCAAACAATTTCTTTAAGACTTTATCTGATGGCCCAATGTATTCTGTGTAATATCCTTCTTGGCAAGGCTGGTCAGCTGGCACACACATCTAAAAGAAAATTAAAATAGTTCATTGAAATTCTTTTGACAAATGTCCCATGAAGAACTGTTGTTTTTTTACTCTATGTACTCTTTTACAGTAATTTAGTTACATTTCTTATGTATGGGACTGCTATGCCAATTACAGCTGACACTGCTAGAAACTGTAGTCCTCAGAGCAGTTACATGAATTTATTTCCACCAATTTGTTTCATACAAACTTTGATACATTTCACATTATGGTATTCAATTATATTGTTTATGAACTACCATAGGCTTTAGAAATATAAAAGTAAAGAGCTTTTAGCTTCCTTTGTTAAGAGAGTTCAAGAATAAGAATACTTGCTGTATTTTATTTAACCAAGTTTCCAAAATTAGGAATCCATTAAGTTTTGCCTCTTTTATCAAGTAAATTCTTTAGCTAAATACTTTATTTTATACATTTGTACAGCCCTGCCAAACTACAGCTAACATAAGGTGAAATCATGTGCTTACCACATTGTTGCTGGTTACAACAGCCTTATCACAGGAATTGCACCCATTAGGGCCCAGAATGTTGCTTGGGCCAGTGCAGCTACAACAACAACAAAAATAAATGTAAAAGAATGTATCCACGTAAAAAAATATCATAATAAGGTTTTACTTGTGGATCTAATGGAGATAAGAATAACTCACAGGATACTTAATAACTGATTGCAAAAAGTGAATGTCAAGACACAAATTTCCTGTCAAATATGCAAATATATGCTAAAGACTGTCATAAAATAAACTTATTCTATATTATTGTCATTTTCTAAGAAGTGTACATAAAGCAGATGCAATAAACATTACCTGTACTCAGGTTTAATAATAGGCTGAAACAACTGTTGCTAAAAACAAAAAGTACACAACCTTAGGTTTAAGAATCAGACACGTTACTATATATCGCTATTAATATATCATTGTTGGACATACAAGACTGTTTAGTATAAGTTATTATTTAGTTAATTTAGTGATCTAATATTTAATAATTATTTAGTTTTTGTAACAACAGTGTTAAAATTGATTATTTTTAAGGCGATAGTTATGACAAGTTTCATTAAGTAACTCGGTAAGAGCTGTACATTGTATGTGTTGTTCAGTTGTTGTAATTTGAAGTCACATTACTCAAACCTTCTGTATTTTTCTCTTTGCCTTAAGTGAGTATTTTTACATCATAGCGTCTCATAGTTTGAAGAAAATTCTATGCCTCAATTGGATAATGTATGTATTAATTGGTGACCAAGTGAAGTTTAATGAGAAAATGTTGAGTAAGAAAGTGAAGTTAGACTGCGTGATTGTTAGTTTAGCCATAATGAACAATATTTAAAGTGAGTTTCATAGCTTGACAGAGATAAAGAGAATAATTTGTCTTGTTAAGGGGTGTTTTAAAGTAATTGAACCCACCTGTGTGAACTTTGATGAAAAGGAGGCAATTATTTAAAGTTCTTGATACATTTGTGGTAACTCACAGGGTAACATAAGTGAATTTCTCACAGATTGTATAGTAAGAAACAGAGTAGAGAAAAATAATTAGTTTTGTCAATTGGATTCTAAAGTAATTCAATCAGCCTGTGTTGATATTTGACAAAACAAGAGAATTATTCAGTTTTAAATAAGACTGTGATAACCTATCGTGTAAAAGATTTTTGTACATACATTTGACTTGTTTGAATATGTAATATTTTAAAACAAGAGGATTATGTGCTATCCATTTATTGTTCATATAATGCCAACAAGTCACAGACACCTACTGTAAAGAATCCAGCCCCTATAAAACTGACAATCATAGTTATATTAAGTGTACAAAATGAGACGTAGTTTAACCACAAGATTATAAACATTACATCATTGTGCTAGTACACAAAACTGCAGTTTATGTCTGTCTTAGATTAAACATTCCAGATTATTTCATCACATAAAGAACTCCAGATTATTTAGTCACACACAACCAACCATATTGTTGTTGTTACTTCTCATACAATGTTATATATTATTTCTTCATATACAACAATTTCAAAATATTTCATTACAAGCCTTCATTAAAAAGAATTGTTTTTATGTAAATGAAAAATAAGTTACAAACCTCTATAAGATACAAAGTCATTAAGTCATTTAATGTAGTCATAAATGGTTTGAGAAGTTAATGTGAGCTGGGAATGCTGGGTTAAAACCGTGGTCAGGAGAGAATGCTTTCTTGTTGCTGGGAAAGCCGAATTAAAATCCCAGTCAGGACAAAATGCTTTTTTTTGTTGCTGGGAAAGCTAGGTTAAAACCCCAGTCAGGACAGAATGCTTTCTTGTTATTTCAAGAGAAAACACCATACTGAATTGTGTTGACAGTTGAAAATATATAAAACATAAATAAATGTAATTTGCAACAGGTAAAAAATATAATACTGTGTTGACTTATAGCGATTATATATTATTGTACAATTTGTGCATTTGTAATTTTTTACACTTGTATTCCATTTTAATGAATTAAAGCACTCTGTTAGTTCAACACAGGATGTGACAAGAATGTCCTTTAATTTACAAATACAAGAAGAATATTTAACAATCCAACTGGAAAGCTGTCTCCTTGAGGTTTGATACACTGGAGATCCGTTAGTTTAATACTGATGTCAGAACCTGTGTGTGAACTAGAGGTTAAGCCACAATTGGGTATAAAATGTTTTCTACTTATTCCTGGTGGATAACCAGCACTAAAGGAGAGAAGTTGTTCTTTCGTGATTTTGAATTTATTCTATAAATGTACTCATTATTTCACAATAAAGCTAGGATGATGGGTTATACATCATGAATATTATTAGTTGTTACTATAGAACAAGTCAGTGAGCAATAGCAAATGTCAGCTCACCCTTCTGCACAATCCTCATGACAAAATTTGCAAATTCCATTACTGCTGAATTTGGCAAGTGGACATATGGAGACACAGTAAGGCCCATCCTTAACATTCCGACAGGACATACAGTTGTCATTACCCTTGTGAACAAAACACTGGTGTCAAAACTAAGTCCAACAAATAAAATGTAACATATATTTTTGAATTTTTCATTAGCTTAAAGAAGCAACTTTTTTAAGTATTCAGAACAACTTAAAATTAAGTTTTCACTGTTTTGAAACTGTCAGAACTCTTGGTTCAAGATTTATTGGATTGCACTTTTGGAAATAATAGTTTAAACAAATCTTTCAAAAGGATTACATAATAATTCATATTTCTTTGAAAGTATGATAAGAAAGTTTTAAACATCTAATAATATCTATATTCCAATTAAGGCAAAATATATTGATGAACATCTTTCAAATTATTTTTATATATAGATACCTATCCTTATGTGCATATCAATATTAAAGCAAATAAGTGACATAAAACACCAGTGTTTTCCCCCATTAGTAAAATAAGTAAATTTCCTATAATTGTTACTTCACCAACATTTAAGTTTTGATAAATAGCTTTTTAATTCTATTCTATTTATATGATCTTATATAAATGAAAAAGTAAACCTAATTGTCTTGTTAAAATCTTCCAAAACAGATCATTAGTGATGGAAAAAATTTACATTTTATTGATTTTTTTGCCTCTGAGTCAGCATCTATTTATAACACATTTTGTGACATACTTGAAGTCAAAATTTTATGTTATTTATATTTTGAACAGACATTTTTACAAACTATGAAATTGCTACACTTTATACTATGACTCAAATTTTGTACTTCTTCTCTGCAAGGTCACAGAATATTATCATTTACAAAAATTCATGCTTACAGTTTCAGTAATTTCTCTTACCGTTAACATTATATGTTAAAATAATGAATGTCATTTACTCCTAATATATTTTGTATGTAGAATGATTCTATTATGCATTTCATGACAAACTTCAAACTTACAGAGGCAGCGCAACCTCCTAGGCATTCACTATGACAGTGTTTACATTCATGGTTTCCTACATGGAAAGTGCTGCAACAAGAAAGCTTTATTAACATTTAAATTTTTATAACAAAGTTAATATTTAAATGCACAACCTAAATGATTGCTTGCAATTGGTTAAAAACAACAACTATATTACAGTATTAAAGTTAAAAGTAGTGTATATATATATATATATATATATATATACAAAAACATACTTAGAAATGAACAAAATTGGCCATTTGTTAATTTCACCATATTTTAGTATACATATAAAAGGAAAATAAAATATATTACTGAAAATGCTAAACCACATATAATAAAGAAAAGTAGATAGGGAGAGAGAAAGTCGAGTGACCTCACTGAAAGTTACGTTTTTGTATTTCATATTATTAAAACTTTGGGTCAGTGTATTTCTGTATTAATTTCTATTGATTTCTCTAAGAATTCTTGATATCTTTATCTTTTTGGTAATCTATATGCACAATTAATGTAAAACATATTTCTTAATTAAGCTTAACATAGGAACACTTTGCACACTTATCCAATCCACTTTAAATACTAAAAAATTAACTCGTAGCAGAAAAACTGTATCAGTATTAAGTTGTCTAAAAAAAAACATTCATATTAAAAATGAAAACATATTACTATACATTTGGAGAATAAATTGAAATATATATATAATGCTTATCTATGTGTTCTACAATACTTATTATATGTTTTGATATCCTTAAAAACACATTTCAAAAGAGGAAAAGAAATGATTTAGAAATTTATCTTCTATGATTTTGAATGTACCAATAAATATGTATTTGACATATTTGTCTAAGCCAATTCCAAATATTTCAGAACATGTTTCTATTTCTGTCATAATAATAAAATAACTTTAAAAATATATCTGAATCTTTAAATATTGCCATGTTGGAACCATATAACAACCACAATTAGTGAAATCCAAAACACTTCATTACTTTGTAAAAATTTGCATTAAAAAAAAAGTCTGCAAATACTTGAATATCTCAACAATGGTCAAACTTCAATCTTAAAATTTTACATTTACATATATCCTAAAAATACTTTATAAAAACTTACTTTTCCAGGTTTGTACAATTCTTCACACAAGTATCGTCTAGCTTGTAGGCTTTACAAGACACACATTGATCTGCATGAGGTCCCCAACAATGCTTTCCTTTACATTGGTTGTGACACACAAGACCTATCTGTTCTAAGTAGAAATAATTAATCAGTTTTTTTCTGAAACCACATATGACGAACACTTACTGGGACAAGTAAGAGAGATTCTGAATGAAAACAAACTTTTTGTACTGAGAAATATACTTATTTTTCTTTAGTAATGGAAGAAATGTTATATACTATTTAGTTTGGGCTGTAGTCACTTTGTATAACCTATATTTATTTCTTAACTCACCTCAGAAACTTTCTTTAAAGAACATTTCTTTTTTAAGAGA
Source organism: Limulus polyphemus (assembly GCF_000517525.1). Classification (NCBI taxonomy): domain Eukaryota; kingdom Metazoa; phylum Arthropoda; class Merostomata; order Xiphosura; family Limulidae; genus Limulus; species Limulus polyphemus. The sequence goes on along the minus strand of NW_013666199.1, from coordinate 113,175 downwards.
ATTTCTACTTATTATCAAACTAATTGCAGCAGTATTATGTAGTCATGCAGATAATTTCATTCTTTCTTTACAAGCAAATTACTATAGTTCTTCCATCAAACAGAACACAAATTACACTTAATTCTCTCTCTCTCCAAGACACATCTCTTATCAATAGTTTTTACCACAACACTTAAAGTAAGAAGTTAGCAGCATTAGAATAGATATACATTCAGAAGAAAATTAACAACCACCATAAATGTAAAGATAAATAGTTTTTTTTACTCGATCTGTATATGTACTTACTACAATACTCTTCATCAGCATTATACTGAATAAGTGCAGAATTTGAATTATATAACATAATATCTTCCCACGTGATGGTATCTGCTAAACAAAGTTCAGCATTCTCAAAAATCACAACGTTTCCTGCTCTTATTTTCTTTAAAGATTTTAGACTCAGTGTCTCCAAAGAGGTCTTCACAATATACAATGCAGCATACTGACTGATAAAAAAATTTTTTAAAAGAATCATTCTATTATTATTAAAATTAGATATAAAAATGTAAAAAAGAATAATAATGCTTCAAGGAAAAACAATTCTAAAAAGTTTGGACGTTCTTTTGTTAGTAAAATTAATTATAAATCATGATTTAAAATAAAGAAACTTCAACTTCACAGATTCATTCTAAAATTGTAGCCAGGATTTAGATATAATGAGGTCATTTTCATTTCAAGTTATTATATGACGATTTTATAGATAATTTGAGTAAAAATTAAATATTATTTGAATACTAGTTTTTATTTATTTTTCAGTAATGAAATGGTTCAAACTTAATTAATGAGTAAAAAAAAAATTGAACTGAAATGACTGGGATTAAATTGAAAACAATATAACTGTTCTGTTCAAAAGTTTAAGGCCTACTTAATACACAAACATTTACAAAGTAAAAACAAAATTGAAAAGCATTTATTTCTTCAGATCTTATATTATCAAAATAAAATGTATCAGTAAAATGCAAAAAAATCTTTCCTGCAATGTTACTAAAACTAAAACAGTAGAAAGAATTAAAATATGTAATATAATAGTGAACTTTCAACTTGAGACTTAACAACTTTCAGTTTTCTCTTGTAGTTTGTCTTTTAACTATGTATTGGTACAAAAATGTGAAAAAGAACATTTAATTGAGATAGCTATGCATATAATCAGCCTGAGAAGAAAATTTATCTTTAAAATTTTGTGCTACAAAGTTAATCTTGCAATTATTACATTTTTAGATCTTTTACAATTACATAAGTTTTCTTTCAAAAATAAGTAAAATTTATCTTCTATGAATGCTTCTTTGAAGGTGACTGGAAATTCATAATGAAGAAATGTGGTCAAATCTGTGTGGAAATAAAACACTCTTGATTGTGGGTAATATTATTTGTTAAAAAAAAGGATTCATAATTTATGACTTAGATTAGGGACTTACTCTGTAGTCTGGCGACCTCCAATCACTTCCAAGTTACGAAAACATGACAGATTTTTAAAGTGTGGATTAGAGGCTTGAATGTTGAGGAACCCAGTCACATGTTTTAAAGTGCTAAAAACGTCCAATTGACTAGGGTGCATTGCAGGGTAAGTAACACCTGAGGAAGTTCTGTGTCAGAAAAGAAAGATAGAATTTAATGCATGTGAAAATGAAATATAATGTACTTACAAATGTTTCCAATAAACATAACATAGTGTATCTCATAGTAGCTGAACTTTGTAACATTACAAGTCCTTTTGAGTAAAGATAACATGAATTAATAAATTAATAAAATTAAAGAATTGATAAACAGAGGCAGTTTTAGAAGCATACAAGTTCATCAGACTAGATTTTGTCAAGAGTATACAGGTTAGACACAGATTCAAAATGAAAACAGTTTGTATACATACTGTTAAATAAAAAAAAAATTCTTTGCCAAACTGGTATTTATTCATGACAAATTTTGGGGGAATAATTTGTGCTATATTTCACTTTTGAACTTAATGGAGAATATAACAAACTAGCT
>NW_013666199.1:92027-111135 GCF_000517525.1 Limulus polyphemus | reverse complement strand
ATATGTAATTGTAAAAAACGCAAAAATAACCCATAAAAACTAGCAAAACACAAAATGTGAAACCGCAAATTTGCATGTATCTTCGCATGCATCCAACAAACCTTCACACCAATTTGGTGAACAACTGTCACAAACAGGCAAAGTAATGGTAAAAAACACAAAAATGCACATAAAAACCACAAAATTCAAAACTGAAAATTTGTATGTAACCCCACATGGACTTAATGAGCCTCCATACCAATTTTGGTGAAGATCCATCCACACCCTGCAAAGTAGTTAAATGGAAATACAACAGACAGTATTATTATGTTTACATAGATGAATTTTAGGTCTTGAGGTTCAGTTAAAATGCACAATAACTCTATAAGTGGCACTCAAGTTATTTCTAATAAAAATTTTGAAACAGAAAATGGTTGCAACATCAAAAGCTGTTACCTGTGCAATGTTACTTTGTAAATTAAGTATGTTACATTCTTGTACTGTGAGAAAAGCTAATTCATATTTACTTCCATACTGTTACAAAAAAACAAACAAATAAGATAGTACATAATAAAAACAGGAATAATGCTGGTAAGACATGTTTATTTCATAGCATCAGAAAAGGAACTCAATAACTAGAGCACTTTTACCCCTGACGAAAGAAAGTCCACTTTTCAAAAGTACTCAACTTATTGGGTTTCGTTCCCGATGCTCATTTTTTTCAGTTGATCATGTGTGCATTTGCATATTATAAGAGCTAATTTATAGTTTTTAAAGATATCGTGGCTCCATAGTTTATAGTACTTCCTCTTAATTTTATAAAAAGAAAAGAAAAGTTGTATTGAAAAGCAGCAAATTAGAATTTACTTTCTAAATTAGTAATCTGTCAAAGAAACAAAAATATTATAATTTTTCTATTTTTACAATATTGAAAACAAAAAACGAGTGCTTACTCTTCAAAATCTGTGTAGCTTCCAAACGTTGACTCAAGTATGGTAATGGATCCTTCAATAATGGTACAGTCACGAAATTTCTCAATATTTCCAGAATGTAGCACATCAACACCAGTGCAAGCTGTGAGAAAAGCAGCAGAGATTCACATATTATTAGACACTAAATATTACACAGTGTCTTTTATATATTTCCATGACCTAAAAATATATACTCTTTAAGCAATTCTTGTTACAAGATAGCAAAATGTTCCTATTTTTGTAAAAAATATTTAAAATATAAAGAAACTGAGATAATAAAAAATATTCCTTTAAAAACTGACCCCAAATCTAACATATATACAAATGTCATAAAAAACTGTACAAAAAAGTAATATTCTAGATTAAGTTATTACCAAACAAAGATGTCAATTTGTTGAATCTAATAACAAGTCTTGAAAAGAGTAGTAATACTAATGGGGAAAGGGTGCTTCAAACAAAGTAGTGAACCTGGGCCCAGGTGCCCAAAAAAACACAAAAATAAATTTGGTTTTCACAGTAGTATTTCTTATAAAATATGTATGCATATTCTAGAAAAAGGATAAAGCACTTATGAATTAATGATTCCCTGTTCTACCCAATCATGATCAAATGTTCTCTTTATGTGTTTTCAAAGGTTTGTTTCCTTAGAAATTGTTCAAACCACATGATGTAACATCATAAAAGGGTGGCAAACAAGATGTGGACTAATAAAAGCATTAAAAGATAAAAAAGAGTCACAAGAGAAACAAGACATAGATAATATATTCTCAAAGGATGATAATTTCTTAGCAAATAGAAACCTATACTTTTGGGATGGGTAGAGAAATTTAAAAGTAAAAATCTACAAGTGCATTATTTACAGGTGAGACTCCTCAGAGCTACACAGCCTTGACAAATTGATTGGCAGAAGGGTCAGGATGAAAGCTTGATGGGCCATGATGTAACTAACACTCCTGAATAAAGTTCATTGTGTATTTGTTATTTTTTCATTACTATGTGTCATTAGCTATCATAAAAAATAGTTTGTTAGTGGTACATGCTCAATATATTTTAACACAGTTAATGTTGTTTATGACTGCATTGCAATTTTTTTGTCTTATATGTGTATTATTATTATTATTTACAAACGGAATTACATCATAAACAATTGTTTTGTTAAAACTTTGTTTTGTTATTCGTAAAAAAATTAAACATTTAAACAGGTTCGTTTTATTTTGCTGTTAGTAATTCAGTACTGCTGTATTGTATTTACATAATATTTAGTTTTTTTCTGGCTAAACCTTGTTGCCTCATGGGCCTAAAATCATCTCTTGAACTGCCCCTTGGAAAATACTTATTGCACCCCTGCTTTAAGATCTTAAGTTTAATAAGTGTATTCTTTACATGTACAAAAGGTGAGACGTTATGAAGAAACTGAAAACACATTGTAAACCATGACTCACATGACTACCCTCTTTAAAAGGGGAATGAACCCTTGCAACACCTTATATATATATATAGACCCATACAATTATGACTTTTTTATACATTTTAAATTATTATATAACCTGCAATCATGACTCATGCAGCTACTTGCTTCAGTAAGATTATGGTCCCTTGCAACCATAATTTGGGAAATCATACATTTCAGTAAAGTACAAACACTTACCCATAATACAAGCAGCTACTTTTTTTTTTATTTGATATATGAACCCTTCCATACACTAAAATAAAACAACAATAAACTAGAGAGAGAAAACTTGGCTACTTGTAATTAAACTCATGCAAGAAGTTGGAGTTTGAAACCAAATATTAGTACAAAAAAAAAACAACTGATGAAAAGCTCTGACCAAGGTTTGAGCCTCGGACCTTCAGCTCATGGCTACTGTTTTGAAACTAATGTTCTACCAACTGAGTACCATGGATTTTAAGCCCAAAGATAATCATAATATATTGCTCTTTTAAAAATATATTACTGGTCTATTAACTATTACAAAACACATTTATTGCCAATCAAAAATTTGACACTGAAATTAAATTTTTATATCATCTATTATTTAATTTTATAACAAAATCCAATTGCAGTAGCAATTTTTTATGTATTTGTAAACAAAATCCAGTTGTTATGCCCCCATTTCTTTTTCATGCATGATTTTTGATACTGCATGAATTTTTCAATGAATATTTTAGAGTAGACAGACTTAGTAACATGTCTTTCTGATATTATATACACTTCTAAATTTTAATTTTAAAACAAAATTAATGTCTTGTGACCCCTTTCACATAGAGTTCTTAACCTTATACCAAAATCTGATCATAGCAACATTTCTACTTCATTAAAATTTTATACTACATTTTAATAAACTGCAACAGCCTTTTTTTGTATTGAGTAAGCTACTTAGTTTTCATTGTAAAATATTTTGAACATAGAATCTAATGCTAGTGACATTTATTCTTTATTACATAAACTCCTCAATTTTATACTAATTTTGGATGAAAACTGGCAGCCACTTTACACATACCCCCATTAACCTAAGCCAAACATTTTATCTTAATGTTGCCTTTTCTCCTTAAATGCATTCTTCAACTGCATATAAATTATGATCATCAATACACTTTTTAATCATGAATTGCATTTTCACAAGTTTTAAACTATGCAATATTTTATCATCACAAGTGTACTAGAACTTACATGATAGTCTAAAGAATAAACTATCAAATAATTACCTAATCTATGCAAAAACAAGTGTTTTGGTGATTTGGTATGTGGGAGAATGAGTGCAGTGATTTGTAACAGGTGGATTGAAAGAGAGAAGACAGTGTTGGAGATGGAATAAAAAGAAACACTATTTAAGAAAAGCTGATTAAAATAATGGTGGATTATTGCATTATGACACAAAGAAAATTAAAAATAAAGCAACTGATTTATTGTGTTTAAAAAATTGGAAATATTGGAAAGGTGCACAATCAGAAGATTGAAGAACAAAGATGGAACTTCTACATCATGTTCAGACTCCTTCAAAACATAAATAAAACTCAAGCTAAATCTATACACTATGTAAGGTAAGATACAACATAACTATCCCATGAAACAATACATAAGTTCCTTAACTATAGCTACCATAGAAGGTAATATCTGAAGCTGAATCTATACACAAGATAAAGCAGAATACAATTCCACTATCCTATTAAACAATATATAAGTTCCTTTACTGGACTCTCTACAGAAAATAATACTTCAGGACAAAGCAATATGTAGGGTACAGCAGAATACGATTCAACTATTCCCTAAAACAACATTAAACTATGAGTCAGCACTCTTAATAAAGTCGTTTATCACTGTCATAATGATCTAGGATTAATATTAAATGACATTAGAATATTTTTTGGGAAAATTGAATTTTCTGCTCTTTTATACTCTTTACTATTAAAATGAATTCCTTCAATAACAAACCTAGAGACCTACAACAATATGCATACTTTAACATTATTACATTCACTAACTTCTAGCAAAAAACAAACAAATTCATATAAAACTTTACATTTAGGGCAAGGACCATCACATGCCACACATTCTCCATTAACAGCTTTTTTGTCAGATGGACATGACCGTACACAGGCTCCATTATCCTTCAACAGATGTTCTGAATAAACAATGTATAAATCATATTTATTAATTCTAAAAAAGATTTTAGCCTTAAAATCATGTTTAAATACTTAAATATTTTTAAAAAATCAGCCTAGACTTTAAAAAATAATTCTTTTTTTTTGCTCAATCTTTTTCAATAAGTATGTTTTACTTTGTTTCATAACACCAAATAATTGGTGCTTTACATCTTGGTGATATACTCCATAAAGCTTTCTTTCATGAAAATGCTAAACAATTTTAGTTATCTTAAATTCTAGAACAAAATATCAAGTTTTTTTACAACTTTCCTTTCTCTGTGTAGGAATAATTATTATAATAAAAAATTTCATCCTTCTAAATTTTCAAATTTATTTTCTCAGTTACAAAAAATATTATACTGCAAATATAAATAAGAAAGAAATGTTACTTAAAAATGTTCTAAAGCCAAAACTCAAGTGTACATGTCAGAAATCTCTATGGTGGTTACCTGGACAATTTTTAACACAAGTTGCACCATAAGCATATTTTCCATTAGGGTTGTCTTCCCACGAATAGGTTGATGGATTGTAACGCTTCATTGGAGGACATTCTTGCTTACAAACATCGTCATCATGAAAATTGAGACAAGCCTGTAAACCCAGAAATTTTCCTCCAGTAAAAAACTCCAAAACAAATTAGAGAAAAAAAAAAACTTTTCAATCAGTGAAGAGTGTATATTATTATCAACCATACTTCAAACTCAACTTATATTAAGCATCTCTGTCCTTATTAAATCAGTCATATTTTCATGATTTATCCAAGTGTCATTACTTTATATAGATAAAGCTGCTTGATTAAAAGGTATTCCTTACATTTACTTTTTACTTCTGGATAAAGGAACTGAAAAAATGTAATTGATTATTATGTTAAAGGTATGGCACAAGGCAAGGGTAAATACTGTTGCAATATCATGGGAAAATTTTGAGATACTCCCTTTGATGCATTTTTCTGGAGTCACTGACTATTACAGACTTAAGCAGTCATATACTAGAGAAATGGGGAGAAGAACTGAAAAAATTGTCAACTGTGTAATCACTTAAATAGGATTGCAACCATGGCTTTATATTTTTTGTTTACTGTGTTATTAATCACAAAGTTAATTTTGATCAATTAAGCACAGTTATATGAAATTTCATAAACAGCTTATAAATTACAAAATTCTATTTGATCAAGTGTACTCAACCACTAGTAGCATGCTGCCTACTGAAGATTCCAGCAAACAGAGCCAAAATCTCACAAAAACATAAAAATTCGATCTAATTCTTTCATAGAGTAAATATCCTAGAGTTTTTAATGCTATAAAGCAGCATTCGTACATAATTGAGTCTCGAATTATATTTACATTACTTTCATGTTAAGTGAATCTTGTCAACATGTATATCATACAGTTGCTAATTTGGTATTATATTAATAACAAAAGATACTGCTATCTGATGTTAACATAGGCTTATTGCTCTAGTATTAGTTACAAACAATGATTAATAATTATAGCATAAAAATAACTTATGACCAGAACTTAAAACACAGAATAATAGGTTTGAATATTTAAAGCAGGTTAACAGTTACAAAAGATAAAAAGATCATTATTAGTAAAAAAATAACAACTAAAAAACAGAAATGGCAATCTTATTGTCAGTAAACTTTGGAAAGTCATGCATTTACTTTTTAACAGTGGCTATTAGCAACTGATAACTGCAGTTAGTATTTCTTTATGTTATTTAACATATAGATATCAGAAGACTGTTGTCGTTTCAAAATTCTTTTATAAAAAAAATACAAATAAACATTATACAGAAGCTAAGGTACTGTTGATTAAGACTTATCCAGTATGCTTGACTTTACTTCCTAACCTGACTCAATAATTCAATATTTCCCATGATATCAGTTTGTTGGCTCTGTATCATTACATTCTTTCTACTATAAATTCATTTAGCAAAATCTTGAAAGATTATGTTTACCTATTGTGTAATCTAGTAATTTATTTTAGAAATGTTAAAATCTTTTATGCAAATTATAAAAAAAAAGCTTGTCTATGTTTAAAGACCAATATGAAAAAAAATTATCACACTTATTTATAACTTACCAAACAGTCACTTTGTTTTGGTCCAGTGCAACCTCCAGCACAAAAGAGATGGCAGCACTCTCGAGGATTGGGACCATAACAACGCCCCTGGTAGCACTGTGGGGAACAATTGATTTTGGAAAATCTTTGGCAATTTTCAGGTCCTTTCCCCCAACATCCAACTTCACAAGATTCATGACAATTTGGACCTAAAACCATCATTGTACATATAGTTGTTACTTCAGAATTTTTGTTATTTGTTTTTTTCTTTTATATAGAAGTTTAATTGGCAGATTCACTGAACTATAGGCAATATAGGGAGCTGGTTAAAAAATAAATTAGGAAATCTAAAAAGGTTTATGAGAAACAGCTGGCCAACAATAACATAACATAATTTTGAGACAACGCGAGACCTACTGGTCCATCTTAGCTATCCCATCCTCTAAACTAAACTACAACTATTAAATAAATAAATTTTAAAAAAAATCTTAAAGCCAGCCTTTATCATTTATATACTTATCAAGCTTTCTCTTAAACTCACTTAAATTTACTGCCTCCACAGCATTGGAAGGCAACCCATTCCAAAGGCCAACCACCCTGTTAGAAAAATAAAATTGTCTTAGCTGAAGATAACTCCTACCTCGCCAAAATTTATATTTGTGTCCCTTAGTCCTACTATTCTTACTGTTAAGTACGGAAAAAATGATTTTGCATCAACACTGTCAATTGCCTTTATAATATTAAACACTTCAATCAGATCTTCTCTAACTCTTCTTTTTTCAAGCGAAAACAATTTGAGAGATTTCAATCTCTCCTCTTATGATAACCCCTCCATCCAAGGCACCATTCTAGTAACCCTCCTCTGAACCCTTTCAAATAGTTCAATGTCCAAAAGTAAGGAGCCCAGGACTGAACACAATACTAAAATGTGGCCTAACCAATGACCTATAAAATGAAATAATAACCTTATTAGACTTTTTATTCAGTATTTCTATATATATAACCTAATATCCTATTTGCCCTACCACAAGCAACAGCACACTGCTTGGATGGCTTAATTAAGAGACTGATAATCCACATGCATTATCTTTCGTTTATTATAATTAAAACCCATTTGCCATTTATTTGTCCAACTCAATAAATAATCTAAATCCGTTTGTAAATCAATAGCATCTTCTTCACAGCTAGCAACACCCAAGACCTAATATCATCTACAAATTTAAGTAATTTATTGACCATTCCTTCGTCTATGTCACTGATGCAAATCAAAATGAGCAAAGGTCCTAAAACTGCGCCCTGAGGTACTCCACTTGTAACATTAATCCAATTTGACTGAATTCTATTTGTAACACCCCTCTGCTTTCTTCCATCCAGTCATTCTTCTGTCCAATTTGCTAAGGAAGTCAAAGATCAGATATGATATCTTTGTTTATTGTTTATTTGTTTAGCGTTTAACCAGGGGCCCATTGAGTCGGTGGTCCATTAAGAAAAATTGTAAAATTATTATTTTTTTAACAATATAATCTGGCGCCAAACTTCCCGTTAATGGCTTATAGTAACAGATGAGTAATAAACGGGTAATAAATGAGTAATAATAATAATAATACATTACTCTTTAATTATTTATTTTTTTGAGTGAGTGAGTTAGTTGCAGCAATGGTTTGGTCATTTAGGTCTATACTTTACTTAGATGAGTAGTAGATGTAATAAAAGTTGAAAAATGGAAAATTGTGTACAAGGTATTTCTAATTTGTGAACTGTGTGAACAGTACTGGTACATATTATAGGCTATGCATCAGCGCAGTACTCGGAATAGTTTTCCAAGAATCCCTCTCCTTCGACATCACTGAAGGGTTAGTACAGTATAAAAATAATTTTCCCGACCGTTTTTCATCTCAGTATGCTCCCGAGTTTAACATAAAGTTAATGTTCGATTGCTATAGCTACTTACATTCACGGTCTGTTGGTTTGGTACTGTTATATATAATGGCTTCAGAGCTCTGTCCACTTAATATCTCATTCCATTTTATGGTATCAATGAAACAAATGTTAATGTTGTTGACAAAACCAACATTTCCATTCAGGATATCTAAGGGAATACAAGAAGAAAAAATCAGAATTAGCTCAAATATGTCGACAGAGGGCTAATCCTCTCAAAAACAAATTGTGAAGTATTTAGGAAAGGATATTTTTTTACTCTTGCTACCTCTTAATTTTTAACAAATTCTTTATTCTCTTGATAAGCATATGAAAATATGATATTTTTATACTCATTATACCTAATTTCAGAAAACTGTAGCCACCAAAACCTTGTTTGTTAAGTAGAGGGTGCATTCTAGATAGTTCAAATTTTACGTCAAATATTTTCTACCGCATCTCAACGGAGATTATAATTTAAAGATAATATTGAAGAGTAGAGTTAGTTAAAATGATAGTCATAAAAGGTAGAGTTATTTCGAGATATAATAGTTAATCTGTGTGTTATCTATCTCGGTTACTTTATGTAAGTTAGTAGTAGTAGGCTTAGTTAAGATAAAGAAGAATTATTTTAGAACAGAGTTGTTGATAGTGTTTGCCAATCACGCTAAATTGTACAAGTAAGTTGATTTTTATCTACGTTACATAGTATAATTAGCGTGGCTAAACCTTAGGCCTACAAGTTACAACAGTGTTCCAGCTTGCAATAACATTAAACTTAAAGGAGGAAAAACTAAGTTGTGAGTGTAACCAGATTAAACGTTGAATTATTTCACTAGATAGTTTAAAAAAACGAGCCTACGAAAAAACCATGCTACAACACTTGTTTAGTTGTTATGAGTGGTATATTATTTTTCGTGATGATACAGTGGAATTTTGATTAAACTTTCACTAAAAATTACTACAAGGACACAAACTGAGATAGGAAACCTGCTATAAATGATAAAACAACTGAATGAAGAAAAAAGAGAAAGAGACAATACATAAGAAGATCAAGAAGAAGAAAGAGGTTGTTTTTTTTAGAGCAAAGCCAGTTAAGCCACATTGGGCTATTTGCTGTGTTCACCGCGGAAATCGAACCCTAGAGTTTAGCGTTGTTAGTAAACTCATCGCTGTTCTACAGGGGGACAGAAAGAAATTGAAAAATAAAAGAAAGCCAAGAAGAAATTTCAAGAAAATTGAAAGATGATCAAGGAGAATGTGACAGGGAATTAAAAGGCCATGAGACAATAATTTAAAAGAAGAACTTGAAGAAAGGGTCAAACTATTTAAAGAAGTATAAAAATCATACATAAATCTGATTGAAGACAAAATTCATGAAACTATTAAAGATGTACAAAAAGATTACAACAACAAGATTGAAGAAGTAATGATAAAACTGAGAAAAATAGAATAGAGCATAATTCAGGTGGAAAAGAACATCAATAACAGAAAAAAAAAGCATCTAGAAAACGAAATGTTAAATGCAAAAGTTAAAATAGACACACCTCTTTCCGTATAAGCTCAAGAATTACAACCAAAAACACCATCTACTTCAAGGTACAGAATTGAAATCATACTACCAGGCTCAGTTCAAAATAATTTCAAGAGTGGACAGGTGGAATAGTGAACAACAAGCTATCCATCTTGCTGTCCATTTAAAAGGACCAGCTTTGACAATATTGAGTAACCAGCCAGCTGAAAGCCATAACAGCATTAGTAGCTGTTTTGTCCAACACGTTTGGAGTGTCACACCAGAAAGAAGTATTAAGAGCAAAGTTCTGGAATAGGATAGGAAGGAAATAAAAGACTTTAGCTGAACTAGCAGAAGATTTTGAAAGGCTTGCCCATCGATCTTACCCAGATGCATGTCATGAGATGATAGAATTCTTTGAACGGGAGCAATTTATAGACGCCATAAGAGATGAGGATATGAGAATTAGGCTGAAGCAGAGTAGGTGATGGAACTGGAATCCATCAAAGATGCAGATAAACTATTAAAGGGGCCATATAGATGTTACAGGAATATTAGATCCTGTAGTACTGAAACTTCAATTCCTCCTGAGAATAGTCTAGAAAAACTAACAAAATTAATCAGGCAATTAATTAAACAAAACAAAGAAAGTAAACCACGAGACTGTCATTGCATAAAAGACTGTTTAGTTTAGATATTATTGATTAATTTATTTTGTGAGTGAATATTTTATGATTGTTTAGTATATATCATGACTTAAGCTTAACAAGTAAAATATCCTGCAAAATTGATACTGGAGATAAAGCCCCAGTACATCAGTTAGTCAGGTGACTCCTACTTGCAAAACAGGCTGAGGCCTTTAAAGAAACAGAAGTCATGAAGGAGCAAGGAGAGATAGAACAGAGTACTTGGGCACCACATGTGAAGAAGAAGGATAGATTCATAAGTGATATTATATAAAAGTCTGTTTAGTTTAGATATTATTGATTAATTTATTTTTGTGAGTAAATATGTTATTATTGTTTAGTTTTTGTTATAATAAGAGTTAAAAGCAGACGATTGTAGTTGTGTTTACAAGTCATTGATATTGAGATTGTTGAACGTTGCATGTAATACATTGACGTCGAGAATACAGATATTTCTAGAAGGCCAGATGATTAAGTGGTAGAGATATAAATAGTGTAAGATGAGCGGAAACACCAGACAGGCAATAGCAGAAAAGAGTAAAGTCATGGCCGAGGAAAGTTCGGCGTGAAGTTAACTGCCGTAGAAGTGACAGGCCTAACGTTTAATATGTTAGAGTAAGACTAACAACAGAAAAGGAGATAATTACAATGTATTCCGTCAAAGCGTGGTTCTAAAGTAATTGAATCAGCCTGAGTGCACTTTGACAAAAGGAACAGGATATTTTGAATAAAGGAGACCAAACGATTACTGGAAGAGCAGTATAAGACTGTGGTAACTCGCGCCACAGTTGTAAGTGAATTATACACAGAACACTAGTGCGATAGAAATAGGAAAAGGTAGTTCGGCTTGTGAACTGAAATTCTAAAGTAATTGAATAGGCCTAAGTGGACTTTTTGACAAGAACCGTATAGTGTTTATGATATCTCTATGATCTCTATAGTGTAAAGAATTTGTTGTACATACTTAAACTAGTTCCGAATTTATATATTATTTTGAAAACCCTAAAGTGGCTGGGAAAGTTTGTTAATACGTATGGTCTAAGATTGGCATTTCCCATCTATTCAGTGACTTGTTAGAAATTGCGGTGTCAAGCAATAAATAATATGTAATTATGACTTTCAGGTTAAGGGCAATAAACAATAGAGTAAATGTCACAAGAACAGCACTGGAGCTGAAACATCAGAGGGTAACTATAAACCATAAGTATAAACATCAGAATTCGATTACTATGAAAAATACAAATGTAATGTTCTAAAATTTGTAACTAATGTATATAAATATTACAAGCCTAAAGACCAAAATATCAGAGGCAATAAGCATAGTAAAAACACTGAAAAAAAAACTGTTTTTCATTTGATGTGATTGGAATTCTCACAAGGTTTTATTAAAGAGAATAACTAGTTAATCCTGAGTGGCTGTTTAGTTTATAACTCAGATTGTAACTGTTGGGCTGCATCCAAATCTTGATCTCCGTTAGTATGCTTTTTATTTTGTAGATGCATTATTAGAAAAAAAATTATTAAGCTAAAAAAAAAGCTAATTCTAGTTTATATAAACGTTTTGTATCACATAATTTGTCATCCATTTCTAATTAAGCTATTCTCCTTCAGCAAAGCCTTCTATAAGTAACATATAACTTTGTTTACAGTTTGAAAAAATGATCAATGGAATCAAAACAGAATTACATTACTAAAAAATAAAAATCTAAAAGTAAATACCTCTAAGTGCTGGAAACTGTATTGATTCTATAGAACTGTGGTTGATAAAAAGGGAAAAAGATTGATTCTTGAGCATTCCGTTTACCATCAACAGTTTACGACCTCGAATGATCATCAAACTGGGAAATACAATCCTTTTAACATTTACAAATGAGATCAGGACATAGCCCGTGACTTCCCTTACGTCATGTAGAAAGGTCAAATCAATATCGTCCTATAGAAACATATTAAAGCAAATACATAAAAATGTTGCTGTTGCTATTAGATGTTATCTGTTACAAGTTTTTGTAAAACAAACAAGAAACAAATACGGTTATGTAGTGTATGTGGGATAATAATTATGGTGAGCCTAAATACATATTTTTATATACTGGCATAGATCCACAAAACATTTACGGTCAAATTAATATCTTTATTGCAACATTACTTCTTTAAATACATGATTTCTAGAATAATCATAAAAGCCAGGTGTCCGGATTTCGTGAGTTACACGAGCCCAACTCCACTTTTCCTCCTATAATACTTCCTCTTTTGATTGCCCGTTCCCATTTTAGTTGAATTCAATCACTAATATAGGCGTAAATAGCTCCTAAGTTTCGGGACTTTTTCTGCTAAATAAAAGCCTGTCAAGGAGGAAGTTTTTATACCAAGGATTTATTTAGCAGCGAGTGAAATTAATTTGTCATTTATTATGAAAGATGATTGAGTATTTACAAGAAATGTGGTTTTAAGATAACTATTGCAATAATGCAATTGATGTGATTACAAAACAACTGTGAAAAATTAATGTTGGGATAAGGGACGATGCTGGTAAGAGACACTCTTTAAAGTTTAAGTAAAGTAGATATTGCTCATGATAGGTTTTGGTTTCCCGAAGCTAGAAGGCCCTTTATTTTTCTTATGTCTGTTTACGGGCGGCAAAGTTGCAAATGCATATTGGAAGATTCAAATTTGGAAATCCACTTGTCTTAGGCCTAACATTAGTTAAGCCTTTATTATGCCTATATTCGGTAGAGATAAATTAACGATGTAACTTTTGTACATTTTTTTGCTTTAGTTTAGTTAGGGCTGAACTTTACCGTACTTAATAATACCAGTAAATATATTTATAATTTTATTCTACGACTTAACGTTAAACATTTTTTTAAATTGATAAGCTTTTAATATGCTGTTGGACAAAATGTCTACCGAAGTATATTCACATCCGTTGAAATTAGGTGCATGCGCATTTTCAGGACAGATAAACACTGGGTATTATTATTACAATATATATTATTTAACAAACCAAAGGTTATCGTAGTCGCCGTTTACGGGAGGAACCAAACTACCTGGGAAGATTTGGTTGATTTGTTTTAAATTTCGCGCAAAGCTACTCTCGGGCTATCTGCGCTAGCCGTCCATAATTTATCAGTGATAGAAAGGCGGCTGGTCAAAACCACCCACCGCAAACTCTCGGGGCTACTCTTTTACCAACGAATAGTGGGGTTGACCGTTACATAATAACGTCCCCACATCCGTGTATTTCTTCTCCTCCCCACAAGTTTTATGAACACGTGAAGATGTAGCTTACACTACAGATGGACTATACGTAGGCTACTCTGCGGTTTCTGACTATCGGATTTTTCATTCTACAACTGGATTAATTTCTTGGTCAAATTATATTTTCGGCGAGTCAAGATTAGCGAACGAGTGTGTTGACTAGGTTTCTTCCCTCGAGACTATCAGTCCAAAATTAGGGGCGGCTTTACGCGAAAATTTCGACACAAAGAAGCTTTTATGTTTTAAATCTATTAATCACATGTGTATTATAATATTTCAATCACACCTCTGTTATAACTTTATTAATCACGTCTCTCTTATAAATCTAGGAATCATATTTAATTTATAAAGTATTTAAATAATTATGTTGGATTGCATTATGATGAAATAGAATCGTTTTAATATTTCTATTGTTTGGCTAGTCAATGCATAAAGTCGGTATACATATATATATATATATATATATATATAAACAAAAGGGTAACTATACGTAAATGTGCAGTTAATCAAACCAGGAAAACTATTTTACTATCCTATCTGAAACTACCGTAATATGATAAATTTGTTACCTACTGGAGAAAGGCTACGAAAATGAAACTAGTTTAATATATATTTATTAATAACAAATGGTTTTGTAATCGTTTTTCACCTGAAACATATTCTTCAACAATAATCTACGTAGAAGAGAGAAGGGGATCATGTAAATATGACCATCTGGAAATCACTTTTTCTTAATTAACTGAATGAACCAGAGGTAACAGTAAACCAACCTTGGAAACAATGTAAAAATGAGATATTAATACTCGATTATATTGGCCCAGCATGGCTTGACTCGCAATCTGAGGGTCGCGTGTTCGAATCCCTGTCCCATGAAACATACTCGCCCTTTCAGCCGTGGGGGCGATATAATGTTACGGTCAATCCCACTATTTGTTGGCGGTGGGTGGTGATGACTAGCTGCCTTCCCTCTTGTCTTTCACTGCTAAATTAGGGACGGCTAGCGCAGATAGTCCTCGTGTAGCTTTGCGCGAAATTAAGAAAAAAAAACGATTATACTGTAAATTTTATATATTCTGTCCGATTCTGCATCATTACAATTATTCTGTCACTATTCTCTTAATATCAAACAGTTGCCAAGATTGATCGAAACTTAGTGACGATGGCAAGAGCTTAATAATTGTTCATTACAAAGAACTAACGTCGTGTTTCTAATAAGATAACTTTTATATTAAATTTGGTAAAAACCTTAATAAATTCTACAGAGGGATCAGCACAAGGCATGTCACAGGAGTTATAATTCAACACTTGCATAACAAATTATTTAATTTATAAATTAAAAATGAACAGGAGAGATACACTTACAGTTAACCAAGTCAACTCTAAGTTTCCTTCAACATACGTGCAGTTAGTATACCGTTCCAGAAGGTTCTTGTTGTGGCTTTTTAAGTCGTTGGGTTTATACATTCGAGAACTAGTACCCAAGCATACTTGAAAAGACAGAGACAATGACATTTAACAAAAGATGCATAACTGTTCTAAATAACTGAATAAAAATCGTGAAATATATAAATATTTTTAGTATTTAATAACATGGTATTTGTTGTTTTTGTCACAGATTTAGGTTCCACGTATGTCATTCAGTGAAGGAAATGCACACTTCCTTTTAAGTATTATTTGAAATACTAAACATCCTTTTTTAAAACTTTTTATCTGTAAAAGTATCGCAAACTTTATTGTCGTTGGGGGTTTCTAACGTTTTTAAATGTTGACTTCCTGAAACTTCTTTCCAAAATAATAATTTTTAGCCAAATTTTACGTTTTTCTCAAGAACAAGCTGAATATAAAAACATAAAAATCCAGATTTTTTTTAGATTAACAATAAATTATAAAATACAGCAATACAAAAGATAATAAAAAATTAAAAAGTGTCGATTCTTTTGACATTCTGTAGATAGTAGATACAAAAGTGGAATGTTTAAATAATCTTAATTTCAATAATTGGCTTCTAAAAATTAATAATAATTTCGAAACGTTAAAACAATTATTTCTACAAATTTAACACATCAGCAAAATTCCGTATTTTATTGTATTGAAACAATTGTGAAAAAATAAGTAAAGTGTTTTTAACCTTATAATAATGTGTTATGATGTTTAAAATATTCTAATATTTGCTAGACTGTTTCTAAATATAGGATTATTATGCGAGTAAAATACGTTTCAAAAGACTCTACATAAAATATACAGTCCACTACAGATTTGCCCAGGTTTACTTATAAGGGGTGGAATTCCCCAAAATTGGTATAACTCAAATGATATATCAAATAGTCTCGGAATTTTCAAATAATTCTTTATATTTACAAATTTACCACATTCAAAACATCCTGCCAGCCTATTCTTTGTAGAATTATACACGGACTTTTCTCTACTTTAAAATACTTATATTTACGAGCTTTCGCAACAATGTTACGAGTCTATTCCTTGTTTATAGATCAAAGGCTGGAAATTTTTCATAAATGTATGGTTAAGTGAAAAGAAATAAAAAGCAGTATTCATATAAAAAGGTTTTGGAAGTAATGGAAAGATGTTTCCAATTTATAAACAATATTCAAAATCTACTACACGATCTATTTCGGGTTCTAAATCAAGTGAGAGTTTCGTTTTGAGAAAAATAAAATTCAAAAATAAAATTCACTAAAATAAAGGTTATGAGACTCGTCAAAAAATTTTAAATATTATGTTTTCACTTCTCAGTCTATTTAATCCAATAAAATGTAACTATTCTAAATGCCATTTCTTGCGAGTTTAATTTTGTTTGGGAATTTATGTAACATTACACATATTTTAGGAAATTAATCTCTTTAATTTTTTATAGGCAAGCAAAGTATAAGAATTTGGTAAAAAAAAAAATTTTGTAAAAACTGCTATATAAAAAAAGAGTTTCAAAATTATCATAAGGAGTATACGTTACCCCGATACTTAAATAATTCATTATTTTGACAGATTACTAAAATACAAAAATAATAACACTCACTTTATATCTGATCGAAAGATGTACTGAACCAATTACAAAGAATAATTCAGAGATTTATATCACAAACTGGAAGTCGCCCACTTAATGTTAAAATACAAATCTCTCTTACCTATTTATATGTTAAACGTGATAGAAAGTTTATAACTAATACCCTATTCACATGAGTACACATTTTATATAATTTGTGGAGAACTACATCTGAGCATGACAAACCCGTTGTTACTTGAAATGTAACGGTGAGCATGTATTCTCGTTACCAGTATACAATATTTGATAAACAATAATAGTCATATCAAGGGAGTATCATAATATAAAAATCACATTATAATATAAACTTAAAACTGAATCATGGTTAACTTCAACAAGAATGCATCAGAATGGCGCTAAGCGTGATAATGTTTTCTTTATACAAAATCAATTCTGAAACAAGGTTATTTGTATGCTATATTTTAATAAGGGACTGTCATTGCTCTTTCTATTAACATATTTTATTTAATACCGTATTGATAGTTTTCTATTAATTCAGCCCCCGAAGGCTCAACTGGAAGGCTTGAGGATTTATAATGTTAAAAGAAAATGGGGGGGGGGGGTCCTCACCCGTGGTTGGCACAGCGAAGACATCCTTTATGTAAATTTGCGCTTAAACACTAACAAACAAAAACTTACCTTCATTAGTAAGGTGATAAGGGAACTAAACTAAGATTTCTGAACTCGAAAAAATAAAAACAACACTGGAATATGACGAGTATACATTATTTTTAGTCAAACGTTTCATGTTATTCAATGAAATGCCTTATTTTACTAATATGTTGTGACTAGACTTGCAAGAACTTGGGAGGATCTGCCTAGCTTTACAGAGTACTAAAACAACATTGTACTAAAACCTGTAGATGCTCAAAATAAATGTAAAAGATAACAGCACCAACTAACCAGTTTACTGAAGGATGCCATCTGATGCCAACAACTGATGAAAAAATAAGTAAAATGTTTGGAACCTTCTAATAATGTCTTATGATGGACAGGATAACTTATATCTAATTAAAAATATAGTACACAAACACTACTAACTTTTTCCTTTCTTCGTAAATTTTCCCGTTTGAAAGGTTTCAACCACAAGCCAGTGGATTAGCACAAAAACCAAACCTACAAAGCGAGTTTGTCCTTGAAGGAGCATTGTACTGCTCATCTTTTAGTTGACTTCAAAATCAAACCAAAGTCATCATCTTGTTAAAATCATTAAAAGCTATGGTTCTCTATTCTTTTATTGCACGAAGACCTTAATGTTATAGATTGTAATGTATGAACTTACACGATGTATAATTACAAAAGTTAAATATATATATATACACACAAATTATGTACAAACTGAAATGTTAACAGAGATAAAGAAGTCCTTTCGACAAATTTCACTTTTCCAAAAAACATAACAGAACAACAACTGATTATTGATATAACGGTTTGGTTAAACAGTTCTCTGGCCATAGCTTGCTACCACTGTCGTCATCATCACACAAAGCTCCATCTTCTTGATGATCTCTAGACTTTCTTCGATAGCGGTCTGCGAGAATCATTTCTTGGACCACACTTTTGAATCCAACTTTGATATGTAATTTTCGGCAAATATATCTTCACACGAGGTTGCTTGGGTAAAGGAATAAGCTGGGACTACTGTAACAAAATTATCAGACAATAAGCTACAGAGTTCGGCATGGTTCACTGTTCATGATATTGTGCATAATTCGTTTTAAAAGTCATGAAGTCGCGTTTTCTTTTGTTTTTTCATTAGAGGAGCTTCTGAATATATAAGTAAATCAAGAGAAACATGTTTTTACTTGTTTATTACTCTATATCACGAAATTAAACTGCAGACTGTTGCACCTCCTGTTTTCACTATGATGATGGAAGTTCGCGTACAAAACCCATCCATATATACCCTAAAGAGGCTTATAACTTTGTTTTGTTTGTTGCTGCATTTCGCGCAAAGCTACACGAGGGCTGTATGCGCTAGTTGTCCCTAATTTAGCAGTGAAAGACTAGAGGGAAGG
>NW_013666199.1:35143-91126 GCF_000517525.1 Limulus polyphemus | reverse complement strand
GCAACTAGTCATCACCACCCACTGCCAACTCTTGGGCTATTCTTTTACCAACGAATAGTGGGATTGACCGAACATTATAATGCATCCACGGCTGAAAGGGCAAGCATGTTTGGTGGGACGGGGATTTGATTGGTGACTGTCAAACTGAAACAGATTTGAAGTCAACAGAACTCAGCGATGTCGCCTTTCCACTACTGCTATCCTGTTCCAGTTTTGAATACTGTAAAGATGATTTATTTCTTCTTAAAATCTGACAAATCTCAGAACAATGAAAAGCACAAGCGCGATAATAGTGAAAGCTGTCTGGGACTTGGAAGAGTTGATGTTTTCCAATGTAACAGCTAATGTTTACTGTCATTCTTCTAAACGGATACTATATTTACTTGTAAATCTTAAAAAGGTTGGTGGGATAGAAGACTTCTCTCTCTGAAATAGTCACGAGCCTTACGTTTAAGATCACTCACATACTAAATAAGAATGATGCGAATTAATTTAACGTCCCTAAACTATCGGAATTTGTAGAATTTGTCCTTGCTGCATGCCATGGGTAGAAATTTTTGAACAATTACTTCTTGGACAGCTTGTGGCAGAATCATATAACGTATATTCGAGATGGAATATAATTTTGACGAGTATGTATCATACCTTGCTTTTTTACATGTTTGCGGGAATATAGTACAGTTATTAATCTGTAAAAGTAAACTTTATATAATTTTTGGCAGAATAATTTATATTTCATTCGAGGCAAGAATACATTTTTATTCTTTTGACGTAAAAATATTCTCTCTATCTCAATATATGTTTTTAGTGGAAGGATATAATCTCTTTTCATCCCTTGATTGAATATTATAATATTCTCTTTCATGGAAATGAAACCTGTCACTTTTAACGGTAACGGAAAAAATATCATTTGATTTATGTACTTATATTTTGAGAACAGAATCAAAAGTGAATTCTGACACCAAACTCTGATTTTCTTGTCTTTCTTTTTTCGGCATCATTATACAATTTTTTCTTCAAATAAAAACATGAATATTCGTGATAAAAACTTATTTAAAATGTTGCCATTATAATTTGAAAGAAGAGAAATTAGTTTTATAAAAATAAAAGATTGATTATTGACATCACAATTTTCCCCTCAACAACTAGAACAGCATTCTAATAAATCACGTTAACTGCAGATATTTTTCCACGTTCCTCTTACTTTGTCCATTGCGCTCAAAGTCAAAGGTGTGTAAAAATAGCACTTGAGGTCTATCTTTTGTCACCTACAAGTGTCTACCCCAGAAGCTTTTCGTTCAGTACCAGAACTCATTAGTTGCGCTGAGCGATGAGAGACAATAGATTTTGTGAAACGCTATTTATGTGTGCTGTACAATACTTCGTGGGTAGTGACTTTTGGAAGACAAAAGATAGGTCTGAAATGATATAATTTTTACACACCTCTAATTTTAAACCGCAATTGACAAATTTAGATAAATGTAAAAAACAAAGCGCATCTACATATAATTCGATATCTATAACGATGTTTACACCTAATGATTTCCGGTGATTGGCCAGTTTTCCGCGTTTAAACCATAGCATTCTAATATTGTAGAGGTTATAAAGTGTGACGAACTCAGGCTTAGAGTGAATCATTATCCAAAACGTGGCGGTAGATATTATTTCTGGTTTGATTTTGTCATTTATTTCAAGAAATTATTTTTTGGTGTCGTTGTGTTTTTTATTTTATTTTTATGTTTATTTGTTGGGGGTGGGGGGAATCAAAGACTCTGCCACTATGCAGTTCAGTTCTACCAGAACAAAAGCTAGAACAGGGTTGTATCAAGGTGGCTTATCCTCTCAGACATTAGTATTAGGCTTATTATATTTTTAACACTGCATTCTTTATCTAGACCTTTACGGATTTTCACGAATTGAGGTTCTTGAATTATCATATACTATTCTAACTTTAGCTCTATGTTGGCGAACACAGTGTGATTAGAATACTATTATTATACACTCTTCAAATTCTTGAAAACATCTCAAGGACTAGATAAAAAGTGTAGTGTTAAAAAATATAATAGGCCTAATAGTAATGTCTTGTGATAGGTATAATTAATTAAAATCATGCTTCACCAGCTTGTAAAGGGTGTTCACACCGTAAGGTGGCTCTTTTTCAACCATGTACCTAACATGACCACATCTACGTAACCTAGCAACAATTTCAACATGTAGTGTTATCCTTCCATACCTAAAGAGAACTAAACGAGTATCTTAAATCAAAATATTAATAAAAGAAGAAATTAAAACAACTCTGAACGAGAAACGATTTCAAGTGCATGGAGCCGAAAGAATAATTTCAAGAAATAAATAGAAAACAAATCGAGTTTTATTCGATATGTCGTGCTAATTGAGATATGGTTTGATACTCACGTAAATCCAGCGAAGATGTTTTAATAATCTACTGCGATTCACGTTAGTAACACCAGAAGTTAGGATAACAGTTACTTAATACAACTAATTCTATATAAAAAAAACAAGCAGAAGCCTTTTTTTTTGGGGGGGGACATTATTAAGGTTTACTTAGTCACAGTTATTTTAGGTAATCCAATGAAACATATACTTCGATAACTTTCATTGGATTACCTAAAATAGCTGCGACTAAGTAAACCTTAATAATGCCCCTCCCCCGATATACTTCGATAACTTTCATTGGATTACCTAAAATAGCTGTGACTAAGTAAACCTTAATAATGCCTCTCCCCCCCCGATATACTTCGATAACAATTTGAACATAATTGTTTTGCACCACTTGGCTTACAAATTAATTTATTTTAACAAAAATGTTAATACTTTCTAAACCAGTGTATAGGAATTAGTTTAATATCTGGTCAAACGTTACATGCACGTGGTAATCTGGTAATATGTTCCATAGATGAGTCAACATATCTCACGCATTTAAAACCTAAATGATGCTAATATGTTCAGTATGTAAGTCGGCATACCTCACGCACCTAAAACCTAAATGATGCTAATATGTTCCATAGATGAGTCAACATATCTCACGTATTTAAAACCTAAATGATGCCAATATGTTCCATAGATGAGTCAACATATCTCACGCATTTAAAACCTAAATGATGTTAATATGTTCCATAGATGAGTCAACATACCTCACGCATTTGAAACCTAAGTGATGCTAATATGTTCAGTATGTAAGTCAGCATACCTTACGCATTTAAAACCTAAATGAATAATTTGTAGACGTCCTGAGCAATCTGACAGGAAAGAATGAGCAGGAACCTAGAAGTACAAAGATTGGGGCTTCATTAAACCAATTCTCATAACACGGAGCTGGCTTATTCTTCAAGAACGGGATATCTGTCTTCAACAAGACTGACTTTACATATCACCCTTCATAGTGACGAGATAGATACCTGGATAAACCAATATCAACATTAACATTCTCATCAATAAGACATTTAGTACTTAGCAGCGGCGTAAATATTCCCCCGCAATTGCGGGAAGTGCGAGCCCGAAGGACCTGACAAACATAAGAATTGCCGATAAGGTAAATAAATGTAAGAGGCCCAATTACTTTTTATGCAGGAGAATACCATCTTTTGTAGTAGTTGCCACTGGTTCTTACACAGTGATAATTCGATACTCGAGAAATAACTTGAGGTGAAATATAATTATTAATAGGTACAGGAAATTGACAGAATACGTTCAAGTCTTAATTTAGGAAACACGGTATATTTCAAAAGGCCCAAAACTCGACCGCTTTCGAATAGTCAACTATTCTTCAGTAGAAATTAAAAAGAAGAAGTCAACTATTCTTCAGTAGGAGTTAAAAAATGTCAACTATTCTTCAGTAGGAGTTAAAAAGAAGTCAACTATTCTTCAGTAGGAGTTAAAAAGAAGAAGTCAACTATTCTTCAGTACCAATTCTAACGAAGAAGTCAATTATTCTTCAGTAGGAATTAAAAAGAAGAAGTCAACTATTCTTCAGTAGGAATTAAAAAGAAAAAGTCAACTATTCTTCAGTAGGAGTTAAAAAGAAGTCAACTATTCTTCAGTAGGAGTTAAAAAGAAGTCAACTATTCTTCAGTAGGAGTTAAAAAATGTCAACTATTATTAAGTAGAAGTTAAAAAGAAGAAGTCAAATATTCTTAAGTAGAAGTTAAAAAGAAGAAGTCAACTATTCGAAAGCGCTCGAGTTTCTGGGTCTTTTGAAACCTACTTGATATATTTTGGATATCTATAATGCTATTTCTTTCATAACGGCTATTTAAGAAACATATTCCGAAATAGTACAGTCAAGGAGCTTTGTTGAATTTCGCACAAAGCTGCTCGAGGGTTATATTTGTAAATGTTAGCCGTCCTTATAAATATATATTGACGGTAAAGGGACGCTAACTACATTTATGATACAGAAGTTTTACCCCAGTGTATGAGTAAAACACCAAGCATACATAAAAATTAGAAATCAGCATAACAGTCTAAGTATATTTAATGACACTTATCTTGCTCATAATTTAAATGTATAGAGTTTCCAAGCAATTAGTTTAGCTCAAAGCACGATTTGAATAAGATGTGTCTTAAAAAGAAAAACTAGGATAGAATCTATAACTTCAAATAAGACCTTTAAAAAAGTACCGACAACATTCGTATTTGCTTCTTAATATAGCACGCACTTTACCATTGTTACAATATGTAACACATTTATAAAAATATTTCCATAATAAAAGCATTATTGAAGTAACTATTAGACCTTACGAGGAAATGCTTCAAACCTGTGTTTGTTTTGTTGTTGTTGTTGTTTTACTTAATAGAAAAGAGATGTTTGGCCGAAAATCTAATTTAATATTGACGGTTTGTTTTCCACGCATATTGGCTACCAACGCACATAGAAATCGTTCACTACCTTTCCAGGGGCTCAATTGTTCTCAAACATTTGACTCAAAGTCATTACCAATTCGGCATTCCATTTAAACAGAGCCTTTAGTTTATTATCTGCTTACGTGATAAGATGATACAAGCGCGATTCTTACTTTATCCCAACAAATTCTACCAGTTAAAAATAAAAGTACAAAAAAATACCAGTCTGAATGGCAGATAAGTAGACTTTACCAAACAGCAAACAAATTTTCCGAAAGATCAAAGCATTTCACAATCAGCTTTGGACCGCTTCCCCACATAATATTAATTTTAGGTTCATGTATTGAAATTGCTCAGGTATTTGTACTTTTATACTTACATAGATGTTTAAACGACTTTTTTCCCTGCTCTCTGAATATCTAGCTCTGCTTAAAATTCAGCTATTTTTATAACATTTGCTGATAATAACAGATGTTGAGAAAACCTGATTTGTCAATAAGGTAACCAGTCGCGCATGAAATCTCTTCCTTAAACACCTATTATTTTTTAATTGAATCAACATATTCACCCGGATGTCCCTGCAAGATATGCATCTCATGATTTGACGACTTTGTCGCTGTTCTCGTCACACACCTTTGGAAATACATCATTATCTTATGTTTAACTAGCTAGAGTACCCGTCAGATACACACACATCTACTGACGTATATTTATATAGATTGCGTAGCTTCGCTGGGTACTGCATTGTTACATTTGTATGTGCACAGTGTTCAACTATTATTGTTCGTAAGTATATTACATATACATGATGGTATAGTTCAGCGGTTCTCAAGCTTTAGTAACCCGAGGACCTCTTTCAATTTCAATTTTTTTTCACGGATCCCAAATTTATCGATGTTTTTTTGTTTTGTTTAAACGAAGATTCCGTGTAAATGAAAAGCTGTATTCAAAAATTAAATGTTTTAATTTATATAATTTTACAAAAAAAATATTCTATTAATCATATTTTTAAAATATTTTTACGAAATTTCGGATATGACTCGCGGATCCCTAGGGGTCCATAGACCCCAGTGTGAGAAATGCTAGTATTAATCACCGAGTCTTACTATTCAACTATCTTAGATTATAAATTATTCTTGTACTCTGTATTGACCATAAACAAAGTGTTGTTTATAGCTTCTCTAATCAGCTCAGTAACATGGTGCGATAAATGCAGTTTTCTATGGCGTTCAAGCGCTCATCGCGTTATGTTTTCAGTTAAATGGACAGACATAATCATAATAATGGTAGCATTTGGATTCAAATTAATCTAATTACATATTAACATTCACACCAATAAGACATTTAGTGCTTACACAATAATACTGCAATACTCGAGATATAACTTGTGGTAAAATATAGTTTTTAAGAGGTATAAGAATACGTTCATGTCTTAGTTTAGGAAACAAAGTGTATTTCAAAAGGCCCAAAAATCAAGAGCTTAAAGTCCTTCTCTGTTTGTGATAGTGATGGATGTGCTGAGTGAGGAAGAAAGGAGGTGAATGCTTTGGGACATATTGTTTGCAAATGATTTTGTTATAACAACCGATACAGAGGAAGGGTTACAGGAGAAATGCAAAATGTGGCAGGAGAATCTAGAAAGAAGTGGGTTAAAGGTAAACACCGTGAAAATGGATGTAATGCTTACAAGTAGAGCGGGAAGGGAAGAGTTGCAGGGAAAAGACAACAACTACTTTAATATAAATCAATTTAGGTACTTAGATTCCAACATGAGTAAGGAAGGAGGCTGGGAAGTGAGAGTAAGGAAAAGAGTAAGAGATAGATGTGATAAATGGAGGGAAGTGTCAGTGGTGATTCTTAACAAGAAAATACTATTGAAGCTTAAGAGCGAAATTTACAAAACAGTAGTTAGACCTGTTTTGCTTTATGGAACGGAAACTTGGGCCATAAAAAGAAAAGAGGAGGATATTTTAGAAAAACTAAGATGACAATGTTAAGATGGATACTAGGAACTAAGATGACAATGTTAAGATGGATGCTAGGAACTAAGATGACAATGTTAAGATGGATGCTAGGAACTAAGATGACAATGTTAAGATGGATGCTAGGAACTAAGATGACAATGTTAAGATGGATGCTAGGAACTAAGATGACAATGTTAAGATGGATGCTAGGAATGTCTTCATTTTTTCTGTCAATGCTGCAATGCATTTCTTCCCAGACGCGGAAGTTTATATATGAAATATTTAAAAACATTTATGTATTTTGAATATGTTCTTTAAAATAGAATGAAGTCAATGATACATCAAATCGTATAACAAACCTGTTTATTGAAAGTCTAAAGCTTAGCAGTCCAAAATAATACACGATTTTTGTTTTCTCGGCCCATTCCTGACCTTTAATGGACTTTTGTAAATTAGTAAAAACAGTGGCACTTTATTCTCTTAGGTTTCAAATAGAGATTTGAAGGCACCCAATCAATTTAGTGATCCTCATATTTACACCTCCAGTAATGCAATGTGATTCGTCAAAACGGCAATACTTCAGAAACACGTGCAAATGTTTAAAATTTAAACAAAGTGGCTTTAAAGTCGCCCCTTTTCTCTTTCCTTGAGCAAATCTCAAAATGTGTGAGACGAGATAACATACTACACGTTATTAGCCAGTATCGGGTAACACATAATCAATGTAGGTGAGCTAGGCTACTTACGAAATGGCACAAGTACATACAGTATTTCGTGTTGTTCATAAAAAGCTATACATATATAGCTATTCATTGATGTGTCGCCGCGAGTCCCCACTCACGAGTCACCTGTTAAGATGCTGAACATCGAAGGTGATGGGAGAGGCTGAGCTGCTAGCCTCGTCGAATGGTGGCAAATCGCAACGGTGAAGTGGTGGTGGTACTCTTTCTACAGTGTGTTCAGCAAATCTATGACCTTAGAAATGAACGTGAATAACATTGTATAACATTATGTCAACCACACTATACCTGTTATATCCAATACCGACGAGCCCTTTCGCCCTAAACCAGGGTTCATCTAGCCAATTGAAATACGTCAAACACGAACGATATGTGTATCATTGAACTGTATGAATAACACCTGTTACGGCGTGAACTACATTATGTTAGTGAAGTGTAATTTGTATCAATTTTACATGAGTGGACTACATTATGTCAGTGAAGTGTAATTTTTATCAATTTTACATGAGTGGACTACATTATGTCAGTGAAGTGTAATTTTTATCCATATTACATGAGTCATTTACCAATCAGGATATTAATAACACAATGTTATTTATTTATTTTAACATAATTATTTATTATTGTTATTATTAATATATACTGATAAGTGATGTTTATTTTACTAGGCATTCAGAAGAACTGGCGAATCAGCAAACTAGTCAAGGGCCCATCCATAAATAATATAATTTTATATGAGCAGCTTACTTTATTTAGCAAAGTATATAAAAGTTGTGGTTCCTCCATGCGTGGGCTAACTTTTTGAAATACCCATCGCATTTGTAGGAAACAATACATCCATTTATTGACTCTTACATCTAGTATAGGTAACCAGCTGTGAAACATCATGGTAACTACAGTTGTAGGAAACAATACATCCATTTATTGACTCCTACATCTAGTATAGGTAACCAGTTGTGAAACATCATGGTAACTAAAGTTGTAGGAAACTATACATCCATTTATTGACTCCTACATCTAGTATATGTAACCAGCTGTGAAACATCATGATAACTAAAGTTGTAGGAAACTATACATCCATTTATTGACTCCTACATCTAGTATAGGTAACCAGTTGTGAAACATCATGGCAACTAAAGTTGTAGGAAACAATACATCCATTTATTGGTCTCCTACATCTGGTATTGGTAACTAACTGTGAAACATCATGGTAACTAAAGTTGTAGGAAACAATACATCCATTTTTTGACTCCTACAATCTGGTAACTTTTTCTCTTCTTTTTCCATTAAGTTTTTGGTACTTATAAATGCCAAAAACTAATATGACACGAGTCAAATTATCTCGTGTTTTGTATAAGAGGTGAGAGTTTTGAGTCAAATGGATGTAAGAATGTAATTGTGTTCACACAAAGCCAAAATCTCGAAGATTGTTCTTAATATCAGCAAAACAAGTCGAGTTGGAAACTCACAGCACTTAGTTCACGAGTTAAACATATCACGTGCTCTGTCATCTTCAACAAATAGCTTTTATGCCCATCGGCAAGCTTGGTAAATGAATTACTGGAATACCTTTCCATGTTGCCGAATGGTAGGTTGACCGGTGACCCACATTACATGTGTTACCATCAACAGTCAACCTGACTGGCATTTTATTAGGAAAACACGATAAATGGACCGCCAACATGACGTCTACTGCATAGTAAATAATGTTTGTTGTTGTTGTTGGATTCGATAACTAATACCAGCGACAAACACGTTAAGAGCAGGGTCCTAGTAATAGGCAAGTCGTTATCAGAGTTTTCATCAAGAAATAATACAGTATATTTCTACAAAAAAATACTTTTTTATCATTCAGAAAACTTGAGGTATTACCTGATCACTTAAAATTTGGGGTGAGTTTATACTGACAATTAGGGAGGTAATATTCGGGTGTGGCCCAGCGGTTAGCAGGATAGACTATGGATGTGCGGATTTTACGTTCGCACCCCCTTACCCCACAAAAAAAAATTGCGCTCTGAACGTTAGAGCCGTGAGTGCGTTATAAAGTGATGATCATATCCCATTATTCGGTCAGACAAGAGTAGCCCAAGAGTTGACGGTGTGTGCTGTCTATCTGCCTTCCCTTTCGTCTATCAGTTCAAAATTAGGGACAGCTAGTGCGGGTAGTCCTTGAGTGAGCATTGCGCGAATATTCTAAAATAAACAGAGGGTACATAATCTACAAAACATTATAATACACTCTTTTAAGTTGTCACTAAAGTGTCTAATGGAATTCAAAATTTTCAAGTATCATATGCAACGTAAGTTTGAAACTCCGGACATAAAGAAGCTATAAGTTCCTTTTTTTATTTATATATATTATATTTACAGGGTTGTGTTATTTGTTAATTTTTCAATTTTAAAAGTATCAGTCTCTTGATATCGAAAACATTTTTATAAAAAGTTAAATAGATTAAAATACGCTGATTTATTAGCAACACGAAAAATAGAATAAAAATAATATTAACGTTGTACAAAACTAGTTTAAAAACACAAATTCCAAAAGTTGCAATGTGCAATAAATGCCCAGTTGTTTGTGTGCCGGGCTGTGGATCTGAAGGCCGAAGGATGAAGCCGCGATTGACACAAATATAACAACAATCCAAGTATTCGGTTATTAATAACTGCATAATAGACTACGAATGGTTTTTCATTGGTTGCCTTTCGTCTGGCCAAGTCCTAAATTAGGGATTGCTGTACCTAAACCTTAGAAGGTCTCAGACTAAGTCCTTTAGGCCACGTGTCGCATAAAGTGTCGTTCACGTTTAAAATTGCAGTGCCTGAAACTAACTGTATGCTAAATACCAAACAAGTTCAACTCTAACTGGAAGTCTACAGAAAATTATAAACAGTTGTAGATGCTCAAAAATGTAGAGAAATAACACGAGAGTCATGTCAAGGGATGTACCTAACTAATCATGAGAGATTCTCAACGTGATGAATCTCCAAGAAGAACCCAAGAAATATGTAGCCTGTTGTAGATCATTTCTGACACATAGAGAATTTTATAAACAACCAGCTCACGAAGGTATGACTGGATACTGTGACCTGTTGTAGATCATTCCTGACACATAGAGAATTTTATAAACAACCAGCTCACGAAGGTATGATTGGATACTGTGACCTGATGAAGAACATTCCTGACACATAGGGAATTTTATAAACAACCAGCTCACGAAGGTATGACTGGATACTGTGACCTGATGAAGAACATTCCTGAACATCTACAGAAAATTATAAACAA
Organism: Limulus polyphemus; assembly: GCF_000517525.1. Classification (NCBI taxonomy): domain Eukaryota; kingdom Metazoa; phylum Arthropoda; class Merostomata; order Xiphosura; family Limulidae; genus Limulus; species Limulus polyphemus. The sequence continues at coordinate 80,276 of NW_013666199.1, read as the reverse complement.
TCCACTAACAAGGACTTGACACAAAAAATGGTACTCTGTAAAATACCATAACATTATAAGTTATACGTAAGTAATCACATGAGAGTTAATACAGATAATGGCTCAGCAAGAGAGTTTTAAAAAGTTGAGATGAATTTGAAAAAAAAAGGCCTGTTAAACGAAAAAGAAAACAGAAAAAAAAAGCCGTGTTACAATGTAGTTACAAACAACTTAGAGCATTTTTTGCTAATAATGGGCGGGGTGGTGTACTTTGAAATTATGGAGAACTTTAGTTAATCACGAGAAAAATGTTGAATTAAAAGACCCTTTATTGGACGTCTAAGAGAATGGTAAACAAACGCTGAAACTTTTTAATCTAACGAAAAATACTTCAATGATTTTATGAATATTCAACCACACAGCTGGCATGAAGGACCTTATTAACAAGATCTTCTAGTGCTTTAAACTAAAACGAAAATTATTATTGTGACCAGATGATTTCAAGAATGTATTCATAAGTTTCAGATAAAGCACGAATGGAGAACTAAGCACAAGATTATTGTTCCGTATTAAATTATACTAGGCCTTCTTTACAAGTATCATGTTATGATATTTCTCTAACATAAAGGTATCTTTCATCCTTAACGGGTTTGGCTTAGGAAAAAAAAAGCTTGAATGTGAACTTATGCGATGGAAATGCATAGCTCTGGTAGCTTTAAATATCTCACAACCGGTAAGATCCTTATTGGATTTTATCTGTTAGACGTGAAACTAGTTTAGTCAACTAGGTAGAAAACTACCATAAAAAAAGCTTTAAATATCTCACAACCGGTAAGATCCTTATTGGATTTTATCTGTAAGACGTGAAACTAGTTTAGTCAACTAGGTAGAAAACTACCATAAAAAAAACTGGTTGAAGTCGACACAACAGGCTCTGATGAAAACCTAAAGCAGTGCTTTTCAACTTTTTTCTTTTTTACTCATAAAACAAAGTCAATCTAGTGCACAAAAGTTAATGTAAAGTTAATGAAATTTTCAAATAACAATAATTTTTATTTGATCATAGTACCATTTATTTATATGTACATTATGGAAACTTAATTTTTATCGTTGTTGGAACACCATAAGTTGAGAACCACCATTGAACTAAAATTCCTGCGGAATTGCCTTGCCAATTAGCTTTTGACTGGACTAGTTCAAATGTTAATATATTTAATTAATAACAACTATATTGACTATAATCCACATACATCCGAATGAACCAAAATACTACTGTAACTATAAATTCTGTTCTGTTTCAGGAGTAAATAAAACGAAAATTAAGAGTAACAGATTTTTTATTTTATTTTGAAGTGCATATGTCATGCTGTGTTGTAACCTACAGACTGCATAGTTCTTCTCGTGATTCATGGTATGCGCACATTTTACTGACGTCACGACAGTACAAATTACAACGTTAAGCTTTTTATGTGACGTCATTTTAGTGTCTACTAACTAACTGACAGACAATACACTACTGTATAGTAACGCGAGTGGTTAGCCCCCCTCCCAATGGAACAGCGGTATGTCTGCGGATTTACAACGCTAGAAACCGGGTTTCGATACCCGTGGTGGGCAGAACACAGGTACCCTATTGTGTAGCTTTGTACTTAACTACAAACAAACAAACAAGCAGGCAAAAAAAATTAATTAATTAAAAGAAGAAACAGTCACTCGCTATTCTCTATTTCACTTCCGTTCGATGATTGATTTATCAAGAAACATGACAGCACCCAACATGGCCGTCTCTAAATCATTCAAAGATGTTCAGTTCTTCTTTCAAAAGAAACTGAGCACAAACAACTCATTTCAATATTCTTATTGGCACTATAATTCTAATTCCGAGTTTTCACGAGTTTTGAAAAAGTCAAGAACATTTAAGACAAGTCACAGCAGCGTATCTTCTGTGTGATCGATCATATCCACATGTGATAAACTCTGTTGGCACACGTGACACAAGAAAACGAAACATTCTTAGAAAATCCACTTCAAACAAGGACGCCAGGTATCAGACTAATTACAGGCAATACCAGTTTACTTGGAGTTTTGGATGAAGAAGCAAATAATCATCCCATCGGCAATCGGATATCAGCTGTTACCATGGCTAGAAGCCTAGACGATGATCTAAGTCTAACTATCAATTATTTTTATTATTTTTGTACTACAATATTATAATTATTAATTATTTTATATCATACGTTTCGGCTACTAATATGCTGTCGTCTTCAAGGAAGTCCTGGGTGGACCTGTTTGTAATGGAGGGGACTGAGATTCGATCCTGGATCTTCTTGTTAAAAAAAAAAATACACTTGTATGCTGTCCATTCATCTGTTACAACAGGGATCAACTAACCAATCAAAAGGTTTCTAAAAGGATAAACAGGTTTGCTGACTTTTATACAAGGCTGACTGAGTGAGTCAACTAAATCCCCAATGATGAACAAAAACGCCATTTTATAATATCCCTTTCGAATGTGGACTCCAATACACTGGATACAGAAATAGACCAACAAAATTCAGAATTCACGAGAACAATATAATATCAACCTATCCACAACATCTCGTTATGTCAGAGAAGAAGACCGCATACAATCAGAGTCGACCTTAGACAGGTGCACGGAACGGTAAAGCCGCACCAAGCTCCGGAACTGTATACAGATCCCGCGATTGAACAAGGAATTTTTAACTTAAATCTTATTTTTTTCACGTTTGGTCCTTGGCTTATTTTATTTATACTACTGATTATATCTACCAATGCTATTGCATACAGAATTAAATTTGATACTTTAGTAGTCAAACTCAAGATACCAGCAACGTTTGTCCATTGACAGAGAAATGACGTATGACCAACTGTCACAAATGACGTATTTTATGTTTCAGTAGACTTTTACCTGAAATAATTCAAAGTCGGCTTAACGATCCTCAAGTAATTACGAGAAAAAAGCACGTTTAAAACGTTTATCCAGACTGTAACGTTTTCACAAAACGCTATATTACACAAGGAACAGCTCCAGTAGAACTTAGCTATTCCGACTCACGAAAAAAAAACCTGGAAACCATGCAGTTAGTGTTAGTTGTTGTTGATTTATCAACAGATATTTGTGCTATACCCTTTAAAGACACGTTGAGGTATTTTATTTTGATACTTTTTTATTTTATCAGATTCATATAGGAGGCGGTAATTAATAGGTTTGTCTTTCTGTTTGTTTGTTAATAAGCACAAAGCTACCCAATACGTTACCCGTGGTGTGTCCAACGCGGGTATAGAAACCAGATTTTAGAGGTGAAAGTCCGGTTTGTTTGTAGGTAAGCACAAAGCTACACAAAGGGATATATGTGTTCTGCCCACCACGGGTATCGAAACCCAGTTTCTAGCGTTGTAAGTCCGCAGACATATCGCTGTGCCACTGGGGGACAATTTAAGTCCGGATACTTACCGCTGACGCATCAGGGGACATCACGCATTGATTTTGCTATTTTTAAATCCGACTTATTAAATTTACACAGGGTGTAAGGCCGCCCCTACAAACAATAGTATGAAATAATGCAAAAATAATGGAATATGAAAACACACTTGAAAAAAGATAGGAGACTTAATTGATAACATACTCAGTAGATGTAGCACAGTAGTCATGAAAACTTCAATACCCCATTTGAAATCATTAAGATAAGTTGGTTGATTAAATTCCTGACATAGCAGATCCCAGTAAAATGGACACACATGCATTACCAACAATCAGACTCGGGATCGAATTCCGGCTCTGTCATTATTCAGTCCTTTTCAAGCCGAAACATAAGACATAAACTACTTAGTAAGTAACATCTAGTTATAAAAAAACAATCTGATTAATATCAGGTGATCGCATAGGTTACCATGACAACAAATCATCTTAGTGTCACTTTACCCTTTATACAGAGTTGTACAAATATAATGCAGAAAAAAAGTCTTACAGCAATGCATACAAATAGTTACATTTGCAGCGCTGCGTAGTATTTAAGGATCGATGTGACAGAGAGAAATAGAAATTAAAGATATTTCGCAGTATATAATCGTGAGAACAAATTCGAAAACTTTAAATATAATTGTTTGTTTGTTTTTCGTTCATGGCAAAGTTATTAAGGCTACCTGCCGCCGTCCCTAATTTTGAACTGCCGACCAAAAGGAAGGAAACTGATCGGTAACACCCAACGACAACTCTTGGGATACTCTGTTACCAACGAATAGTGGGATTGACTGTATCATTAGAACGTCACTACGGTTAAAATGACTAGCACTTTCGGTGTGGGTTTCCGACCCCGCGACTGGTATATTTCTTGTAGAGGGCTCTAACCACCAGACCATTAAATATAAAAAACTTGAGGTATCTTAACTATAAAAAACTGCTTACTCATATTATAAAATCTTTAACTGTACGAAAAACTGACGACAGTTGACGCCAACAAAGAAAAGTGAAAAGCCCGAGTCTTAAAAGTGGAAATAACAACAGTGAGAAAAATACTGCCCCCAGGTGGGACAGCGTTAAAACGTTTACAACGCTAAAATCCGGGAGTTCGATTCCCCGTTGTGGATACACCAGATACCCCAATGTGGCTTTGCTCTAAAACAAACAAACAAACAAGAAAAGTGTTATTTAGTATAGAATTCCACGTTACAGAAATGTTTTCTCAAACCACAGACGTTTTGTTGATTTATGGAAACATATTACAGACAGAGAATGACGGACGAGAAAACTAAGTTGGATCGATGTATGCATACTAATTAGGAAGCAATTAATTATAAAACATAATTTATAAAGTTTACTCTCATAAAAGAAGAGGTTAATTAATATTTTATACATGGCAACTTTTATTACGAAGAGGTTCCACGTAAGATAAAGATTTACAGAATGACTGGATATTTAGAGTAATATTAATGGATGGCCTTAGTTCTAAAAATAAAATAAACCAGATTAGGCCACCGCGGACCTTCGGATGACAAAAAAAAGGAAACTTTTAACTTATTTTTAAGCCATGTTTACAGTGACTGACCGTTCAAACTGACCACTGGCACTTCAGATTGTAACGCTGATCATTACTTTCTTCCATTGTAAAACTAGAGGAACCTTCCATGAAATGGACAATTTGAATACTATATCTGACCAAAAGCTTTTCGTCTAGCTTCAACAGTAAAATAAATAAAAATATACTGTAGGAATAGCTAAATATAAACCACTCATAGAATGATTTGTATTTTTGAACACAATCTAGCCTTCATTTATACCCACACAGCTAAATAACAAGGTAGATGCCAGCTGTTCTTCAGCTACGAATTTAATACTAGAGTGTTAGGTATCGTATCTTCATATTTATGAAAAAGATGTTTTGTGTCATCAACATAGTTGCGATATAGAATAGGTTTGAATTCACTTGGCTAACTCATTTTGTTCGCTAAAACAGAGGAAGAGATTTGTCAAACTTGGTGCCAGTTTGGACACAATGGAAATTTCATCAACTTGATCGTAATTTTTCTCATCAAGATTTCTGTTACAATACTCAAAATGTTCAATGAATATTTATTTGTTTACTCCTTTCATATAACAGTCCTATTTGGAAACTAAATCACCACATAACTTCACAATATCTTTCAAAGGTATCTTAGTATAGCTTCAATATTAAAACTGTAACAGTAAATCGGTTCTCTGGACAACAGAGTGTCAAGAAAGTTCCTAATGTACTCCTCTTTTATCTTCGCCTGACAATTTATTGCTGAATTAATTACATTATCGCATAGTTTGATTTGTTAGAAAACAATTACTTTAACTTAGCTCCATTTCATTCTGTACGCAATAGACTCAGTTTAGATAATTATCTGAATCTAATTTCTGTCAATATACTATTGTTTTGTTTCGCGACATACTAACGTAAGTGAGTGTGTGTTTTCTTATCGCAAAGCCACATCGAAATATTTGGCGGTGACTAGCTGCCATCCCTCTAGTCTACACTGCTAAATTAGGGACGGCTAGCGCAGATAGCCCTCGTGTAGCTTTGCGCGAAATTCAAAACAAACTCACACCATTTACGTTCTCCCATCTTTTTTTCTTTTTTTATAGACACACACAGTTCGCTATACACATGAGCGTGAAGATGTTCAATTCGTTCGGCTACATTAGTGTCAGTATAAAAATAGCATTAAAAGGATGTCCAAAGACTACTTCAGAAAAAATCATTGTATTTCAGTTTAAAATGTATTATCTTCTTCTGCGATATTTAATGGCGGAGGTGAAAAATATAGTGTTTTCTATATTGTACAAAAATAGCATTAAAAAGATGTCCGAATCTACTGCAGAAATACATCACTGTATTTCAGTTTTAAAGATGCTGTGGCTTCTCTTTAAGCAAACTGAAGAAGATTAACATAAAATATTGGAAATGAAATGAATTATTTGAATGAATTAAAACTTGGGCGGACAAAAAATGCTTTACTGTAAGTATGCCTAAAACGATTGTAATCGTCGAAAGAATGTAAAAAAGCAATAATAAAACATTCCAAGATACTAAAGTATGAAATTACTGATAAGACTGTTTAAACTCCATTGTGCTTAATGCCTATCCAGCTTTAATATATATGAAATTTATCAGCTTTAAAACCAAAGTTATATACAAAGACTAAGCGGCATTAAAATATACTTTTCATATGAACTATACCAACTTTAAACGCCATGCCGGAATTTTAAAATTACTTGGTTTTTAACGGCATCTTAATTATGTTTAAAATTTATATGTGTTACATATAAAAACAGTACGATAAGAATCAAAGCATTAAGTTATTATGTGAATATACGTTGGAAATCTTTCGCGAAAAAAGGTTCAATTGTTTTATGAATATGTTTTGGAAATCTACAGAAATAAAATGTCCCATAATTACTTGATACATCACTTTTTTTTTTTTAATTTTGACAAAAATTAATCTATTTGATGAATATTTGTTAGTATTTCATTGAGACAAAAATTCAGTTGTAAAGTGAGAAAATTTAACGATTCAATAAAACAAAACGATAAGTTTTGGGTGGATACAAGATAAAAATTCAGTTGTGAATTGCTTCAAGTGGAGATATCCATGACATAAAGAGTTCATTTGTTATATACATGCTAGAAAACAAGGTGTCAAAATTGTAAGGTGATGACATGTTAGAAATGTAGAGGTGAAACGTTTGTTAATTAAGTGTATTCAATAATTCGAGAAAACAACCTGTTCATTAAGGCCCATCAGAAATCCATAAAGATAAAATACACAATTGTTAATTTAATTTTTAAACTTATATATACGTTACAAAATCACACACGAATGTTGTGTAACTGCTACATGCAATAATAAACTTCAGAAATTAAAAAAAAAACAAGAGGGAATCCTCAATAGCCACAGCACTTGAAATTCTGTTAGGCAGGATTAGAATAAATTAATCCAAAACTGTAATTAGATCTCAAATTGGTCAAGAAAAGACGAGGCTAAGAGCTAAGAGTTTGTACTCGAAAAAACAAAAAAACAAATTCAGAGCCATTCTACGAGCCGCTGTGCTGCGGCTAAAAATATTTAAGCTAGTATTGTTTGTTTGTAATTAAGCACAACGCTACACAATGGGCTATCTGTGCTCTGCCCACCACGGGAATCGAAACCCGGATTCTAGCGTTGTAAATCCGCAGACATACCGCTGTGCCACTGGGGGGGCTAAGTTACTATTTGAATAGGCGATATTCGTTAAAAACAGAGGTTACGTATATATATATGGTGCCCGAAAAGTCTTGGACCATAGGTGATTTGCAGCCTTTCCTAATTTCAGACACGTGACGATGTCAAAGCATGAGAAGGTTGAGTTAATCCAAACTTGTTTCGAATTACAAGAACAGCATGTGGAACACATTCTGTAAAATTCGTTGAAGTGTCAAAGGTTTCAGACTTTTCGGACACACCTTAATATACATCACGTTACCTCTAACGTGCGAAAAACGTACATAAAATACCCTTTTATGTTTTCTCATCCAAGACCGCGTATCGTCATTAGACACTTCTAGACTATACAATTTAGTCATTTCGACAGTGGCGAGCAGCAGGGAAACTGGCATGACAAATCAGATCTTCTTCACTATGTTGTTGGACAAGGTAAAACTCGTGGTTGCCGACATGACTGATAGTGCCGACCTCTGCCAGGAGAGCGAGAAAACCGGCAAGGTTCTAAACTAGCACTGAAGCTTCAGGAAATACGCTTGCGTCTGTGGAAGGTACTACTGTTAACTGCAGAAAATTGATGTCTGACGATTGATGAAGAAACAAAACTAAATCCTCACCACAGCTTGCTGTTTACAAGAGCCGTCCGAAGGCTTATTTCACAGTTCACTTCTTACGTGATGGGAGGGGAGGGAGGGGAGATGAGAAACATAATTCTTTCTTTATTCATTCAGCATATATATATATGTGTGTGTGTGTGTGTGTGTGAATTTTTATTCAGTTCACAATTTCACACTACTTTGCCCTCCCCCTCTGGAAAATTTTGCCCCTCCCTGGAAAAATTTCTGCGGACGCCCATGCTTACAGGCTTATATAAAAAACTCACTGGTCACCTGTTTAGACTTTGGAACAACGAACTTTTACTGATAGTCTTGTATTAAACGTTTATTTCTAACGAAATATGTCAACGTTGATTAAATAATCAATCAAATACTCAGCCACAAAGCAGAATCAAAGCGACACAAGTTCTTAATTCATTGTATAGACTGTTATACTAAAATAATAACTTTTTCTACCGTAACGCTTCCAATGTTTTGAAGAACTGTTTACTTCAATAAATGTTATTCACAACTTACCGAAATCAAATTATAATATTTGTGTAATATAAGCCTTATAAAAACAAGTTTTTTGAAATTAAAATGCCTCAAGTTTCATCATTTTAAGGTATAAACATCGTCATGAAATAAATCTGTTAATCTGTTGTAATAAAAAATACTGTAACATGTAATGTATAGCAGCTATCATCTGGATTCTTCGTATCGTTTGTAAATGACTAATTCCACGAATCCTGGAACAAGACAGGTTTAAGGTTTACCAGACAGCAGGCTACATAAATTGTACGTACAAAGAAGCAATGCATTTCCTTACTCAACTTTAATGGTAAAATGGGTGCATTTGTTATTGTTTAAGCCACCTTCATCTCTTAATTGGGTGAAATTCTTAATCACCCAGCTACGCTAATATCAATAAGTAATAAATTATTGACAATAACGGCCGGTCACTTGAGACATGCATCATAAGGGGGAACAAGAGGTGCTCACAGTGCAGAGAAAATATTCACCCATACGTTGGCAGCTTCTCTAAAACAATTCAAAGTTAATTTGGTTTGGTAATAAAGCAAAATATTTGAATAATTAAATGAAAATATTTACTTATGCAATAAAAATCTAAAAAGACCAAGAACACAGTAGTATTTAATCAATAGATTTAATTGTTCTTTAAGAAAACAAACACTGGTTGTACAATCGCTCACGTTGTAAAACACAATGTCACAGTCTGTTGGGGAAAATAATATTTAATCTAACATATCTGTTTAATTTGATTAAAATAAACTGACGGATTAAATAATTGATTCAATATTTCTAAGCAAGGTTACCGTTTGGAAAACAACAGTAGTATTTCCGTAACACTTAATCTAGTTTTCTGACTGGTTATGTATTGAGAGACTGACCATTGCTCTTATCCATTAATAATCTGTGGGTTTGAAAACATTGTTGAAAGACAACATTCGTACAAATTGTTTGAAAATTCTATTAAATCTAACAGTTGTAGTCTAAGATTTTAAACATGAACTCTTAACAGCTCCTCACAGATTAGTGTAGAATGGACAGTGACCTCTTAGAAGTAATGTACATGTTGGGACCTACCGTCAACCATTCCTGACATCAGCTCGGCTTCAATTTTCTTCTCGTTACTCCGCGGTCCATGTTCTAGTTGGAAAAGATTCTTCTCTCCAGCTAACTTAGAGCAAAACCGATTAGAACGAAGCTGGAGCGTAACAATAAAAAATTAAGGCAAGAGCAAACATACGAGCCTGGCTAGCGAAAGTCATAGAACCAGCACAAGTTCAACAAAACATTCTAGTTATGTCCCGAACAGGTAACGTGAAGATCTCGAAGAAAACAAACGCGCATGATAGCAAACACAGCGGTCATTCTCGAGCGTTATCTACCTACTCTGCGATTCGCTGTCTCAGGCAGCATTTTCTAGTTGAGGCCACATCAGGGAGTCTTAAAGCGAATGACTAAAAGAAACCTAGTTGCCTGGATTACCCGAGGCACAACAGGTATATACAATCACCGAGCAAGGAACCTCGGGATCTTGGCCCCAAACAACGGCGAGAATTAAGTCCCTCCTCCGGTAAATACCCGACCTTCAGTCTGCAAGAAAACCCCTTCGTTTCCGCTCTGTTTATTCATGTAAATATAAATATTTGTACGCTGACAGGTGCTGTTTAAATCACGCATATGTATATACGCATGCTATTGCAGACTTAAATATATATATATATATATATATACTGAACATTTTATTTCGTTGACGATAATTAGTACTTTTTAAAATTTTCTTTTTATATCAACATATTATAATCATATAATATGAATATTCTCTACGTATTTCGTGAACTGAACCGTCTACCCTGTATCTTTGTGGCCGCCGGTGGGACACCGGTAAGGTTACGAACTTACAACTCTAAAACCGGGGTTCGATTTCCTGCGGTGTTTGTTTGTTTGTTTTTGAATTTTGCGCAAAGCTACACGAGGGCTATCTGCGCTAGCCGTCCCTAATCTAGCAGTGTAAGACTAGAGGGAAGGCAACTAGTCATCACCACCCACCGCCAACTCTTGGGCTACTCTTTTACCAACGAATGGTGGGATTGACCGCCACATTATAATGCCCCCACGGCTGAAAGGGCGAGCATGTTTGGTGTGACGGGGATTCGAACCCGCGACCCTCAGATTACGAGTCGAGTGCCCTAACCACCTGACCATGCCGGGCCTTCCAGTGGTGAGAACAGCAGATAGCCCACTGTGGCTTTGCTCTGAAACAAGGAATGAAATGCGACTGTATCTTTATATAGTTAAGATATCGCTCGCTTAGTCAGTCTTAGAACTACGGCTGATTATATCGTCGCTAATAAAAGTTATTTTTTATAAATAGTTATCACATAACTTGGAACTCAGTGTATTCGAATATGAACAAATCTGTGAAAGTATCAAAATCTTCAGATGATTTAGCATAAGAAAAATATTCATATATTTAAGATGTAAAATAATTTGGCTTACGACTTATAAGTTAATATGTCATCAATAAAACACTACGCATAATGTAAATACACAGTTTAGTGACTCTTTTTAAGTCTAATGTATGAATTTCGTTACTTTCACGCGTATTTAATCGCTGATATGATGATGTTTGCCTATACAAAAATTACCATAAATTAGCTTTTGGTGCATATTGTGAGCTTAAATTTTAAATCTAATTTTTGTAGGTAGCCTTAATGGCAAAGCTATTAAGGCTACCTACCGCCTCCCTCATCTGAACTACTAACCAGAAGGAAGGCACCCAGTAAGCAGCACCATACTACACACTATCCATGCTAAGAGATTGTCTGTCACTTCTATAACGCACTCACAGCTTAAAGTGCAGGGAACATTTTGTGGTATCACATTGATTCGAAATCGGCTTCTCGGTTCCGAAATCTAGAGCTCTACCACAGAGCCAACTCGTGCCCTTAAATCTAATACTGTAACTGAATTGTTAGTCTATCATTAGCAGAGCCGTTGTTAGTGTCGTACGGGATTCCAAGCCGTCGTTACCTAATAGGCACTTCCACCATGTCAAAGGTTTTGATTTATTTTATTGCAGTTAAAACATAAGGTATGTTTATGTAATTAATTAAGTATAACAAAAAATTAATGCTAGATGTGATTGTGCTCAGTTGCTAAAACGTTTTAATTGGATTCATTAATTTTATTACTCGTATGTTTCTTGCTTTTATCGTATTTTGTATAAGCGCCTGCTCACACATTCCACATAGCATACATGTAGCTTTCACTGCAGGCGTGCCCCCCAGTGGCACAGCGGTATGTCTGCAGACTTACAACGCTAGAAACCGGGTTTCGATACCCGTGGTGGGCAGAGCACAGATAGCCCATTGTGTAGCTTTGTGCTTAATTCTAAACAAACATCACTGCAGACACTAGTACATCATATAGAAGGCAAGTGATAGCGCGATCAAGAGTAATCCGGAAAGAACGCGTCCAGGTGTTCCGTGTTGGTAGAACTGTTATGAACAAAAGGTACACAGAATAGATAAGTGATCAATTAAGAAAGCAATATAGTAAAATAATTGAAAAGAAAAAATTAACCGAAAAATAACTTGGATGAGAGGAATTAAAACACACTAAATTAATCAATGACTATGATCAATTAATAATCATTTGAATCAATACCTACTTGCAAAATGAATGAAAGATTTAGGAAATATACATTTGTTGTCGTGAAAATAAAAAATTAGAAAACGATCAGAGGAGGCCAAAAAACGACGAACAGAAGCACTTTAATTAATGTTATATTTCTAGAACATTGGCAACAATTGACAATGAGTTGAAAGAAAATAAGGAAAAAGTATCAAATCGTCCATGGTTGATGTATTCATTAAAACTAGATATAGTGTCCTGTTTCTTCTGTAAACTGTTTGGCGATAAGCTGTCTGATAAAGGTTTTTCTTCTCGACAATATACATAAAAAAAAACTCTTGAATCTCAGAAGAAAAGCAGTCTACACGTGGAACGCTTTTTAAAATGGAAGATTTGGTTTGTTTGGAATTTCGCGCAAAGCAACACGCGGGCTATCTGCACTAGCCGTACTTAATTCAGCAGTGAAATACTAGAGGGAAGGCAGCTAGTCATCGCTTGGGTTACTCTTTTACCAACGAATAGTGGGATTGGCCGTCATAGTATAACGGCTGAAAGGGCGATCGTGTTTTGTGGGACAGGAATTCGAACCCGCGAACCGCAGATTACGAAATGAAAAAAAGAAAAAAAAACGAGGCAGGAATTTTGTTTTGAAGGAAGAGAAAACAATGTGATGGTGCTTCTCAGCGGGGGTGCTCGCGAACGTTTGTTCACCTTCAACCCCGCGCGTGAAAATTACTAGCTGCAGTGACTATAATCGCGTTTAGAAACGTTGACTTTAAAGTTTTTGAGAGAAAGCTGTGAAGAAGGTCGGAGAAGACATGATGAACGTCTTCTTTGACAGTAGTTGTTGGTGATGAACAGGGATGTTGTGGCTGTTGATAATATGCAGAAGTGAAGAGTCGAGATGAGACAGAGAGATCCAAACATGCATTCGAAGTATTAAGTTTAAATGGAAGGAATAAGACTCCAATTAAAAACAAATCCTACAGTAGATAGTACGACTCATACTGTAATCAAAATTGAACACAACATTTACAAGGTGTATTTAATGGGATAATCGTAAAGTTCTATATATTTGTTGTTAAATACAAAGCTACACACACAATGGGCTATCTGTGCTGTTCCCACCACGGGTGTAGAGACGCGGACTTTAGCGTTATAAGCCTCCAGATTTACCGCTGCGCCACTTGGGGAGGGGCAATTATAAAGTTATACATTTATCAGAAAGAAATCAAGCCTTTTATGGAACTACTGAGAAGGTTAAATCTTCCGAGAAGTAGAAATTTCCTTAGCTCAGTTGAATGTGTTCATTTATTACAAGATAAACACATCCGTAGGTCCATGTACAATGAAACAAGTTGTTACTACCTGAGACCTGAAGTCCAAAGTGAGCTAATACAGATGCTCTCAAAAGAGGTCGTTAATGATGGAGTGTACTTGCGATGTATCGTCTATAAAACAGCTCTTGGCAGTTTTAAGAATAGAGAATGTCCAAAGAATGGGGTAAATCTTTCAGAAAATTTCACTTCCTTCATAAATGTCGATGAGATCATGGGCTCTTCTTTATTGGGGATTATTCTTGAAGGGTTTATGAAATGTGGGATAGTGTTCAAAGATTTCTTAGGTCAGGGAGCATGATCATGATGCAAATAGGTGAGGCCAAAACAAACGGGTGCACTCTATAGGTTGTCCGAAAAGGTATGAACCATAGGTGATTTGTGGCTTTTCCTAATTTCAGATATGTGACTGATTATGGCGCTGTCAAAGCATGAGAAGGTCGAGTTAATCTTGCTGTGTGGCAAAGAAGGTTGGTCCCAGTAGAAGGTTGCTGCCGAATTTAATACAAACCATCCAGACAGAGATGTTGGGAAGATGGTAGCTAAATGTGGACAATCGACAATGACACAAATACGCTTCGCAACGTTCAAAGGGAATGGAAATACCATCTCCAAGCTTGTTTTTTCGAATTACAAGGACAGAATGTGGAACACATTCTGTAACATTCGTTGAAGTGTTTATGGTTCCAGTATCAACGCAGCACTATTTACGCAGCATCAACTAGTCTAATGCGAAGGTTCTTTGTCAATGTAACTAGATGGGAGAGTAAAACTGAAAGTATAAAAACAATAAGATACCAAACGAAAGGCATATTGGCAATATCAATGAAATTCAAGGAAACCACGACGTACAGTGCAGTCTATTCTGAGCCTGGATCATATAGCACATGAAATAGTGTTACAGATTTCTAATTTATCAAAAAGTTTGGTATCATGTCCTTGTAAAAATAAATCTTGATGGCAAGCAAATGCAGAGAATTGATATTACTAATAACGTAGTCAACAGAACATGTCAAACCCTTCTTCAGTACAGAAAATGGTTTTGAAGGTACCATGGCAATGATTAAAAAATTGTCAGAAAAATGACTAGTTGTTCCAGATTTCCCTGAGTCTAGTGTCAGATGAAAGATGGCCTTATTAGTTGCAGGCCTGAGAATGAACCAACCATTACTGCCAAACCATGGTTCAAAACTGATTTGTTTTGGCATAGTAGTGGGATGTGTTTTAATGGAACTGGAAGATAGATTTGGGTTGTGCTATGATTATATGGTGATTAGTAAAGCATTGAAAACAAACTTTTATATCGTTATAGGATCTTTTGAACAAGTTAGACATTTTTTAAATACAAAAGTACACGCTTAAAAAGCGATTGTTTCAAAGAGGTGGATATGTTCTTTTATTTAACTGCTATTTAAGTACTATAGCTTCAGTTCAGGTTTTGAAACGAGATATAATCCTGTGTTTTTGACTCGCCACTATTTGCATTAATGCATAAGACACAGCGGACAGAAGTGAGTTGCACCAGGACTTACAATATTTCACAATATTATGTCAGACATACCGGTGTCAACATTTATTTTATTTGTCTAAAACAATATGTGTAACTTCTAAACTGTGCAGAAAACAAAGCTCAAGGTAACTCCAAAAACCTCATTCAATAACTCAGTTAAACTGGCTCTCATCTCAGGAGCTACAACATTATTGCAGATTCGAGACTGGTTGAATATCGTTCAGAGTTCATGATAATCTAAAGGAAAATAGTTTAAAAGATTCGACCTTGGATATTGAATGTCGTTCGTAAATTCAACACATTCGATAGTTCATGGGGAAGCATAGTTTGCACAAGCTGCAATGACCTCGTGGATTCGACCTCAGTTGTTGAATTTCATTTATGAATTCGGTAACTTCAAATATCTATATAGCGACTCCTAGCTCACGGTCATTCTGTTTTCAGTTTGAATTGTTGTTACGACAGAAAAATTATAACCTAATTTTAATACCTTTAACTCTGCAAACAATGATTTAAATCCACAACTCATACATAAGAAATGATACTAAAAACGTTTCATTGAAATTATAAACCTTGTAAAATATTTATATAGAATACTTTTGTTTATATATATATATATTTATGGTTTGATATCAGGTTTCCTTTCGTCAGGATATGTCTAAACATCAGAAATGCGTTATTTCTGCCAGGACCTCAATGCGAAAAGCTTCAGGTTTAGAAATCTGTTGTTGTTGTTTTGGAGAATATACCGTGACTGTGTTTATCTATCTTGGTATTTAAACATCGCAAACCAAACAATTATATCGATGAGCTATCAGGATACAATACGAGTTCAAAAACAAAATATTTGCCACGTCAAGGACTTGCAACGACAGGAAATTGTTGTCGGTTTTAGTATAGTTAACAAAAAGATGTTAAGAGAATATAATTTATAGAAAAAAAAAATGGTACAAGGTTTAAAAAAAACGAAATATTGCTGTTTCAAATTGATAATTTAGCGCATTTTAACGAAAATTTCCCATTTAACGTTATGTCGATAAACATTTATATAGAGATTATTTTGTTTTTCATAATAAAGATAAGTATAAAAATATTGATCAAAAACACTTTGAAGCTTACATGTACACAGATAAACTGACAGACTGAAATTAGCTATGATTTAACTATCGTCTGTGTTAATAATACATTTAAAATAAGGCACCAAGTATAGACAACCCTGTTCTTTAAATTACTCTTCTACTTGCTTTAGTCTTTCACTGCTAAATTAGGGATTATTAGCGCAGATAGCCCTTATGTAGCTTTGCGTGAAATTAAAAATAACTGAAATGTGCAATACCTTTGATATATAGAAGGTTGAATTTTTAACAGAATATGACGATCGTAAGCAAAAGTTCATAAAAGGCCTAATACTATGTTGAGTACCATTACATAAAGGTATACGTCTATTATATTTATCACCAACAATATAAGGGAGAATAAAAGGAATACTACTGTCTGTATATTTTAAGTAAATGTACAATACAGTAGGCCAGGAGTTCCCAAACTCTTTTAGTCTGAGGTCCCCTTGATGTAAATTAAAAAGTTTGAAGCCCCCCCCCCCAACCTAAAACTTAGCATGATGATTGGAAAACAGTGCCGTAGCAAAAACAACAGAGTTACCTTTCGACAAACTGTATCGTTTAATTAATTCAACATAATTTTTATCGGCTTATTGTTTATTTAGAATTAAAAATTATTCAGCCTCTTTGTTTTTTGGCGGCCCCCCCAGAAAAAGCTTCTTGGCCCTCAAAGGAGCCGCGGCTCCCACTTTAGGAGACACTGTAGTAGGCTACCTCACAGAATGGTGTTTGAGGTAATCATGAAGTTTTGGCTCCTTGAGGAAGGAAACCTCCAAATGTGTCTACTTTTTAAAATAAATCCTAATTACTGTTAACACCTTGCACTCAGTATCATACATAAATATTGAAAATAATAATTGTGTTTGACAGAAAGAAACAAAAATGCTATCTATTCCATGCTCTTTATATATTGACTAGAGTAAAAACAATCACATCAATCATATTGACTGGCCACTTTATTACCCCCCCCCCCCACCCCCACATATACAAACATTCGCCGAACACTCAATTTGTTTGCATACTGATGATATGACATGCAAATTGATTACTTAAGAAAGGCACGGATATAATAATATCATGGTTAGTCTGCAATGATTAAGATTAAGGATCTTTCTGATTTTGAGGATGGCATGTCCATCCAACAAGAACGTTATTAGTGAATACTCTTTCTTTAGCTTGCTGTTAAAAACCGAAACAAAACCAATACGATCTATAAATAATAAAATTCAAAAGGAGAAAACGTCTGTCACTATAAAATACTATGACATCCAGCTGCTGGTGAATGAACTTAAAGTAAATATGACTAATCAAGCTTGTAAATTGCAAAAACATCAGAATATGATCCAATGACTGATCGTTCAAAAGTCGTCATAATTCGGCCATCTTCAACTGTGCCATACGAAGAACGTCATATAAAATATATGACAGCTGAAAACCGATCCAAAACTACTTCGCCGATAAAGTGGTAAGAGAACTACATGAGAAACTTGACTTGATAATGGAAAGTGCTGGAGGTGGTGTAATAGTGTTGAAAAGTTTACGTGATGAGATAAGTTTTAAGAATGGCTAATTATATCCAGAGCATATTTGAGTCGATCATGTCGACTTTACACTGCACTTCCTTTTTAATAAACAAGCGCTCTTCTAAGACAATGTTGCAACAATTCTTTGTTGTCAGTTTTTGTTTCAAGTTACATTTTCAAGCCAACACAATCACTAGATCTTTGATGTGAACTTAAATGTGGCTTTTGCCTCTGTAATACTCTGCTAACCCCTGTGAACCAATTGCATATCTCACTTTTCGAAGATTGGATTCAAATCGACACCAGACACCTTCTGGCATTTTTGGAGTCTTTATCCAAATCTAATTTAGGCTTCAATGGCAACGAATAGTGGTATAACTTGATATCACATGGGGATCTCAACAATCCAACCAGTCAGTGTATATCAAAAGTATAAGAAATATCTCAAATACTATTGATGAAAAAATATAGACAGAAGTCTCATACTTGCACATGAGCCCGGCATTGCCAGGTGGTTAGGGGGCTTGACTTGCAATCTGAGAGTCGCGTGTTTGAATCCCCGTCATACCAAACATGCTCGCCCTTTCAGCCATGGGGGCGTTATAATGTGACGATCAATCCATTATTCATTGGTAAAAGAGTAGCCCAAGAGTTGGCGGTGGGTGGTGATGACTAGCTGCCTTCCCTCTAGTCTTTCACTGCTACATTAGGGACGAATATCGCAGATAGCTCTCGTGTAACTTTGCGCGATATTCGAAACATACTTGCAAAGCACAGACAGAACAATTAAAGTGTGTATCATACTTAATTATGTGGTAGTTTAGGGGGTTAGGACAAAATGTATAGTTTCTTCTATAACACTATTTATTTCAGAATCTTAAAGTAAATACAACTAAATTACAGTTCGTAAATTTTCTAAAACCAAATGTTTGCAATCGGTTATACACAGTTTTTATTTCTCTTAACTAACCCACAACCAAATGTTGGTTATCCCACAAAAGTTTCTTAAATTGAAATAAATTACAGAATATATTTTTAAACACCGCTGAAACAACACTGGACAATTAATTAATTCCCGTTAGTTAAGATATTATAATTATTAGATTTACGAAAAAAGTGGTCTCAAACACCACCACCCCCAATTGGTAAGTCTGAAGCTTTATAACGCTAAAAATCGGGTTTCGATACCCATGGTGGGTACAGCACAGATAACATTGTGTAGCTTTGTGTTTAATAACAACAAAAACCAACACCCACATATTTTAAGGCGAATTCCTAACTTTTAAAGAGTATAGTTTATTCCTTTGTACGACAAGGACATGACATTCTAATTCCGAGATAGTTATCATCTCTTATCCTAGAGACGCGGATCAAAGAGTATGATCATTGGTTATGTCAAACTGTGTTTCAGCATCTTTATTCACAGTCGATTAATAGGAAAATGTTGATTTGTTAAATCCTAAAATGTAACAAAAGAGGTAATTGTATTCATCAGGCATACAAATATATATTACACATAGTTTATGCGATTTGTTTTTGAAACAAGATCGTCTGATAATACTTATCTTTTTCATGTCAGAAAAACTCGCACAGAAAACACCATTTCCTCCATAATGGGTGATTGTGGAGTGCGATTGTGACCTGCTGACACAGATTCTCGCCGTAAGTAAATGACACTGCAGTCTAAATTCAAAGCGCTACGTCTGACGCAAGCCCAACACAGCACATCACCCACTCAACACCATCCCAACTGTTAAGCATGGTAGTGGCAGCATCATGTTATGAAGATGTTTCTCATCAGCAGGTACTGGAAAGCTTGTCAAGATTGAGGAGAAGATGGATGGTGCAAAAAACTGGAGAATCCAAGAGGAAAACCTGGTTGAGTCAACCAAGAATCTAAAACTGGATCAAACATTCACATTTCAGCAGGACAATGATCCGAAGCACAAGGCCAAAGCCAACTGGAGTGGCTTCAAAAAAAGAAACTGAATGTCCTGGAGCGGTCCAGTCAAAGTCCTGACATGAATCCAATAGAAAATATATGGTGAGACTTGAAGATTGCAGTCTATCAACGATCCCCAACGAACTTGTCAGAATTGGAGCAATTTTGTCAGGAAAAATGGGCAAAAATAACACCATCCCATTGTGTAAAACTGGTAGAGACCTATCCAGAAGGACTCACAGCAGTAATTGCTGCCAAATGTGCTTCCACCAAGTACTGAGTTAGGAGGTTGAATTTATATATTTTCTTTGCAGGTTTTGCTGACATTCAACTTCCTTCACACATAACAGTGTTAAGTTTGATCTGCTAACATTCAACATGCTTCACACATAACAATGTTAAGTTTAATCATTAGAGTTTTGAATAAAAACAAGTTCATTTAAAAAAATTTTTTACAATATTTGTATTCATCAAAATGTGACATTATTGATAGGGGCGAATACTTTTGCAAGGCACTGTTAAGTGTTGATGGAAAATTCAAAGCGTGTAAGTGCAATAATACTTTTTTGATTCCCATACGATCTAATTCGCTACATGACGTCATTGTTTATAATTTTCCCTCAATCTCATAATCTGATATTAATATTTACTTGGAACTAGTAGATACAGAAAAATGCGATTTTGTAAATAGTTAAAACTCTGTCCTTGAAATTTGGTGCTTATTATTGAACGGTTGTAACAGCAAAATATACTATCATCATCATCAAGTGCCGTGCTTTCCCGGTCCCAGACACTTGTGATTACACCTGTCACCCTCTTTTTGTGTAACCAAATTGTTAAACTGTCCAGGATCTTCTCCCGCTATCTACCTCTACTTCTTTTCCACATAGATTTCCCAGTTGTTACCAATTTTTCCATCCCTCGTCACATGACCAAAGAATGCTGCTTGTCTTTTTCGTAATTTTGTTATCAATGTTATTTTTGTTTCTGTTTTTTGTAGAACTTTTTTCAGGTCCTAGTAGGAAACCCTAAACATTCTACGCAGGAACCATATTTCGGTCGCATTATGTATTTTTCCATTTGTTTGTTTATTGTCCATGATTCGCAACCGTACATCAAGATAAAAGATACTATACTAAGCCTAAATCGTGTGCTAGCACTCTTCGGTATACCTCGAGTATTTAAAACTAATAATGAACAACTGTTCGACAGCAAGGTCTTTAAAAACTGTGATTAACACCCAGGTTTCCATAAGGGAAACATTGCACCGTATTACCCCAGAACTAATGCTGAAACAGGAAGATCAATGAGAAATCTTAAAAAAAAAAGTACTCAGCACCGACAATCTACAGCAAATGCCCTGGATATTAAACTATAGAGGATTTTCTACAAAATCACCAAGCCACTCCAGATGTCACAAAAGCAAAATCTCTTGCTGAAGTTATATTCCAAAGTAAAATTAAAACAACTCTGCCAAATTACAGCAAACCCAGAAAAGATGAAAAGTTTCAACTGAGGGACCTAACAGCCGAAATTTCACGTGCATGAAAATGAGGACGAACGACTCCGCGTCATTTAACCTACGATGGGAGGTGAAGTCGTACTAATGTTTTTTGTTTGTTTTGAACTTCACGCAAAGCTACACGAGAGCTGTCTACGCTAGTCGTCCCTAATTTAGCAGTGAAAGAATAGAGGGAAGGCAGCTAGTCATCACCACCCACCGCCAACTTGGGCTACTCTTTTATCAACGAATAGTGGGATTAACCATCACATTATAACACCCCCACGGCTGATATGGCGAGCATGTTTGGTGGGACAGGGATTCTATCCCGGGACCCTCATACTAATGATACAGATAATATCAGTTAAGTTCTCTATACCCTTGGATCCTAAGCCTTTCACTGTCAAGAGAACAGATACCAAGATCACTAGGAGGTCATTACTCTTCAAACGTGTTCAAGGATCAACAGGAAACAAAATACTAACCATCGTGAATATGAAGTATCATTTATCGCAGACGAAAATTACTTCATTCTAATCAGATCTATTTACCACTGAGTGGAAAAACACACTGGACATAGACAATGGACGGTAAAATCTGATACAGCTGATGACCGACGCCCGTTGCGCCTTCTTCGTTGAATCCAATATTTTTTGTCGAGAATCTTACAAAACATAGTTTATATAAAAAAAAAATATGACATTTATTACAACAGTTTCAAGTCACGACTTTGGATGAATCACTCGAATACTAATTCCGAAGCTTCGAGTAATTGTTAATAGTTTGTTTGTTTGAAGTTAAGCACAAAGCTACACAATATTCTATCTATACTCTGCCCACCACGGGTATCGAAACCCGGTTTCTAGCGTTGTAAGTCCACAGACTGTGCCACTGGGGGGAGGGCTAATTTTTAAAATGATTGCATCATCACTTATGGAAGAAATCAACCTTTTTCAGCCATATCGATCATCTTAACTTGTCTTGTACCCTAGGGAAACAACTAGCTCATTCAAAAACAAAACAAAATAACTGTCCAGAGTCTAGACCAACAATAAATGTATACTTTTTTGGTAGTTACAGGACCCAAACCACAGAACCTCAGCTTCACAGTCCAAAAAGGAGAAATGTTTCCAACAGACCATCTTGCCCATTTCAAATCAATGGTATTTTTTTAAGTACTGGCAGCAATATCAGTATACATGAAATGTAACTCTATAGATACAGGTTTATATAAGATATGTACAGAAAGTTGTCTACAGTTTCTGAAATAAAACAGAAAGTTAGCTTTTTTTCTTTACACGAAATTAATAACAGTAAAAAAAACAACTAATAATCAACGATCATAATCTAGATCATTATACTTGTTAACTTCTGGACAATTTATTTACTAAAAATAATCACTGGAAACAAAATAGACCAAGAAAAGTATAAGTTTCTTTGTCAATCCTCCAACGACTATATTTGCCTTTAATAACACATGATGGGGTAAGAACTCAAATCAAGTGTAATATTTTGTTGTTATTACACATTATCAAACCAAAAGAAACTCAAAAAGGGTTTCGGATAAAACACAGCACGTGATTTTTCTTGATTATCAACAAATTATTTCAAGTGACTGCAATGTGGGCCGGGCGTGGCCTAGTAGTTCGTGTGGTTAAACAGTGAATCCGAGGATTTGTAGTTTACGACATCATGCACTTTGTCGCAAAATGTGCTCTGCACTTTGGAGCTGTGAGTGCGCTATAAGAGAGATGGTCAGTTCCCACTCTTCAAACAGACAAGACGAACCTATGATTTAGCGTTGGGTGCTATTAACAAACTACCATCAATGGCCAGATTGAACATTAATAGAATTGGAATTTCAACCTAAGTGGCATCTTATGTGCAGAGACTCCTAGAATCCTCATGTAGGTGTCCCCAATTTGGAACTACTTACCATAGGAAGGGCAGCCAGTCAAAAACACTTGCTGCCACGAGACCTTAGTCCAAATCTTTAAACGACAGAAAAGGACTGACTATCAGTTTTTTAATGTGCCCAAAGCTGAAAGTGTGGGTATATTCAGTGGCATAACGTCTCGAAAATTGGACCATTGAACTCGCAACCCAGCACGCTAACAGCTAGGATAAGCCCCAACTCAACAATAAGGAAAACAAAGAGTATCATGTTTCATATCAACTTGAATATTCACGTAATATATATGTACATGTTAAATGGACGGTATTGTAGCTGTAACGAATTTGTTGTTATACATTTATTTTAATGTCAACGTTTGTTTGGATTGAGTTTATATCTTAAAACATGCATAGCTTATAGTGTTAAATGTGTATTGCGAACTCCCGCCTATTCTCCAAAGTTGTAGAAGATTCTCGAGAGTAAGAATCAACAATATATGTACATACGTAAACGTTTCAATGTAGCTCAGTATTGTTACGTAAAACTGAATTTTCTAGAAAACCTTCTCACAGCTATAAATATAACCAACGCGACGCGCCGAGGAGAGTACCTATGATTAGTTCGCTATAGTCAGTGTGCTATAAATTTTGGAAACAATAACTGTGATTATTATAACTCTTATCAATCGGGAAACTTCAGATATTTGACCAGGAACCTTTACAAAGTTCGAACATTACAAACCATTTAACTTCAGTGGATTCTCATCGGACATTAGTATTTTTATGAAAACATTACCTAACTTCAATGGTGGAAAACTCAGCGTGTGTGGCAAAGGACAAAGTTAGCTAGCTTCTCGGCGAATCGTACTTACATCAACTCATAATTAACTCGCTTATCGTAAACCCTCAATAAGATATCAAGGGAGTTCCAAACTAAAAAGAAAACTTTATATTGTTTGTAAGTTTGTGAAACTTTTGTTTATAACTCTTTGTTTGTAATAACTATTTGTAATAATTGTTTCTGTAAATTGTATTGTTGTGTGTATATTAAAACGTATTTGTGTTAAAAACGAAGACGGTGTGTATCAATCTTGTTGGCAAATATCATAAACTGACTATATATCGGCCTATATTTAAATACTAAATCTAAAGTACAATTTAACTACTAATTTAAATTTATCAGTTAACTCAATTTCAGACCATTTAAAATTCTAATATGTAACAGAGCTGAAGTGCTTCCTGAATAAAGATGTGGCGATACAGCGATACGATACAATTATCGTGTAGATACATCGTCCGATACGAAATTTGGCAAGCTTTCAGCAAACATTAGAAGTCTTTTGTACAAAAAAAATCAGAATTTCTAATAAAGTATTTTTCCTAGAAATTAATGATTCAATAAAGGAAGATGAGTATTGAGTACTACATGTTGTCTTTATTTCTTCTATCAAAAACATTACATGCAAAGTAACATAATAAATTAACAATAACAAAACAGATAGACAGATATTAACAATTTATTTTACTTCTCTTGCCAGCTGCCGTTTAGTTGATCAAACCTGAGAATTTGAAAAACACTGTAAATAGTGAAGTAGTTAAATAAGACAATGTTAGTAATATAGGTAATAAAATACAGACAAGACTGTCAAACTTTGTAACAAACCCTTGGTAAAACTTCGTATCCTATCGACTACTATTGATGAGATATCCACCCCTAATGCTGAACTATAATTCTTCAACTTAGGTAAAACTACTAACTACTGGAAGGCATGCTTTGTTATTAACTTTTCTATAGACAATGTAAAAAATATTTTTATAAGACCTGTCTGAAAGATAATTTTACACAAAGTTGTGTTTCTCTGAGAACACAAATTGCTATGAAACTGTGTTTGTTTCAAAAACTTCAAGTCTCACATCTATCACGTGACAGATTTAATGAGTAGTCTGTGTTTCGAATTGTACGATATAATTGAACGGAAAATTATCTACTGTTCAATTACCAACTACAAACTATTCAATTACGAACTATTCTTCATAATAAGTGATCGATAATCAAACATCTTTTGATGTTTGTTTGTTTGTTGAATTTCACGCGAAGTTAATCGAGTACTATCTGCTTGTTTGTTTGTTTGTTGAATTTCATGCGAAGCTACTCGAGGCCTATCTGCAATAGCGTCTCTAAATTTGGAATGATATACTTAGAGTGAGGGCAGCTAGAAACACCATCCACGGCCAACTCTTGGATTACTCTTTACCAACGAATAGGGTGATTGACTGTTACAATATAACGTCCCCATGGCTGAAAGGGCAAGCATGTTCGATGACCGAATTCGAACCCCTGACCCTCAAATTGAGAGTCGAGTGCCCTAACCACCAGGTTATGTCAGGCTACCTTTTGATGTCATGTTGTAGTGTTTACAAACAAGAAAGTCAAAGACTACATTTAAGGGTTATTCTATAATTAAAAGTAATTTAATATTTGTCCTATATTGTACTATGAAATCCTGTACCTTTTTAAATAAACATCTCAAGATTATATTACACTTGGCAATTCATGAAGTAAAATCCCTATTTCTCAGATACCGAAAGAATTAAGTATTGATGAAAGTTTCGAACATAAGAGTCAGTAAATCTCGTTCACGTGAAACTTTCGTCGAAACATTGAAAACACATGGCAAGAAGAATTAAAAAAAAAACTGTTCGTAATGAATTTCTTTTGTCGAATAGTTGAGTTCAATAGGTCGGCCATGGTAAGCAAATCTGAACTCACAAAAAACTTGATTTAAAACTTTAATAACAGTGTCCTTCATTTAACCTTTCTTTACAGAATAAAATTTGTTTGTTTAAAGTTTTGGTCTTTTGGCATGATGAATAATTCTGTTCTCAGAAAACAGTTCAAAAAGAATCTATAATAGCAAAATAGATGATATTTACGACTTGATCTCGAATAAATTATTTTAGCTAAAACATCAACCTTTAAAATGTATTTAAAAAATCCACGACCTTCATGATTTTACCTTTTTTTTCAGACCTCTGCCTGAATGTTTAAAAGAATAAAAAATAAAATATTATAAAAAATTCAAATCGTTTGTTACACGGATTATGACAAACATTATTGAAACGTATTTTTATATGCTATTATGCCAATGGTTATAATAAACATTTTATAATTATAATAATGATACACCAAATGTCGAAATACTTTAATGTTAGGTACAGCTAGAGCTAAGAAACAGACTGTCATTTTAAGAAATCAAATTTCTTTCCTGTTCATTTTTTTGAAAATCGAGTTTAAATACTCAAATGTAGGCTTCAACAATCTCAGGTGGCAGTACTGGTGAATTAACCTTCTATTTCTTATTCTTCACAAATTACAGGTTCCTTTTGTGACAACTGTTAGTGACCCGCGTGAAAATAAACCAAGTGAACTTGAAGGAAGTAGAATATCTTTGATATTGCAGAAAAAAAAAGGTTTAGAAATTAAAACCCTGTTGGAAACTAAATTGTTTTGTGAGCCGCGTTTATTTTAAGGCCTTAACAACAACTTCATCACATTGGTAAAATCTGTTTGAAACAATAAGCACCAATAACAACGAAAAAAAAGAAAGGGGGACTAATGGTTCGTACATAGTACATCAACGAATATGTGTTGTATCCTCAATAAATCATGCCTATACACCCTATACAACACATATTCAACAAACATATTCAACAAACTGGGTGTATAGGCATGGTTTATTGAGGATACAACATATATTCAACAAACTGGGTGTATAGGCATGTTTATTGAGTGTGTTGTATCCTAAATAAACCATACATATACAACCAGTTCGTTGAATATATGTTGTATACTCAATAAACCATGCCTATACACCCAGTTTGTTGAATATGCGTTGTATCCTCAATAAACCATACCTATACACCCAGTTTGTTGAATATGTGTTGTATGCTAAATAAACCATACATATACAACCAGTTCGTTGAATATCTGTTGTATCATAAATAAACCATACCTATACACCCAGTTTGTTGAATATGTGTTGCATCCTCAATAAACCATACCTATTCACCAAGTTTGTTATCTTCTTAAAAGCAAAGCTCCAGTTCAATATCTTCTCATGAACAAAGCTTGAGCTCAATACCTTGTCGTGAACAAAGCTCCTTGTTTATTTCTTCTGTTTAGTTAAAGGACAGTAAAATAAACACTTCCTTTTTGTTTAATTCTTCTCTTTAACTACAGGACTGTAAAGTAAACACCTCCTTCTTGTTTAACTCTTCTCTTTAGCTACAGGACAGAAAAGTAAGCACCTCCTTGTTTAATTCTTCTCTTTAACTACAGGACTGTAAAGTAAACACCTCCTTCTTGTTTAACTCTTCTCTTTAGCTACAGGACAGAAAAGTAAGCACCTCCTTGTTTAATTCTTCTCTTTAACTACAGGACTGTAAAGTAAACACCTCCTTCTTGTTTAACTCTTCTCTTTAGCTACAGGACAGAAAAGTAAGCACCTCCTTGTTTAATTCTTCTCTTTAGCTATAGGACACTAAAATAAACACCTCCTTCTTGTCAAACTCTTCTGTTTAGCTATAGGACACTAAAATAAACACCTCCTTCTTGTTAAACTATTCTGTTTAGCTATAGAACAGTAAAGTAAACACCTCCTTCTTGTTAAACTCTTCTGTTTAGCTACAGGACAGTAAAGTAAACACCTCCTTCTTGTTTAACTCTTCTTTTTAGCTACAGGACAGTAAAGTAAATACTTCTTTCTTGTTCAGTTTTTCTTTGTCAGTACTGAATTTCTAGACAATAAGGTACAGGAGCCCTGTGAGAGAGAAGTTTAGGTTGTAAGTTGTAAGAATTTCAACGTCATTCGGGTTACTATTTGACAGGGCGAAGAAAAGTAAAGTAATTGACTAAGTCATTCAAATATCAATCCGCAAAGCAGCCGAAACAGTCTTAAAATTACTTATAATGGTTTCGCCTTTGGATTAAAAAAAATCAAAATGAATTTTGGATCTCAGACCCGGCAGAAATTAAGCACTGTCTTCTTTAGCCTAATTATCCGACAATAACACTAAGTTATATTAAAAAACACCCGGTTTAAAATTATAAATCTGTGGTAAACTGTTTTTGTGTGTGTGTGTTTTATTTTTTTTTTTTTTTTTACGTGCACGTATGTCATGCATGACGTTTGTCACGTGGCTGACATCAACATAACTGTGGGTGGAGTAAGGACATTAGAAGTAATACCCTTCACGCCCTATATCAAGCCGACCCACTGTGTGTGTGTGTGTGTTTAATGTGACGAGATAATATCATACTCAGTAGCCGTAAAATGACAGATAAGTAGAAATAAGTAACTTGTTACACCTAATTACTCGTGCTACACTGAAGTACAGGCACCCAACAGATAGAGCATGTGACACGTTATTAACAATAAAGTATGACATTAGACCTTCAATTATAAAACAATACCTTTACCCAGCAATTTTTACTGGGAGTTCTTAATTAGTTTTTCTGCGACAAATGTGTGAAGTGAATCACATTCGTTCTCATTATGCTCGACTTACTACTACTGCTGTTGTTATAAAGCTAAAATATTATTTACCCAACGTACTTCTAGCTGAAGAAGTTTATTCACTGCCTAAAACCTCGTCCATAGTGATGAACAATATTTATCGTGTGTACGCCTTTTAAAAGCTGGTGAAGCATGATTATAATTACATAAGACATTAGTAGTAGGCTTATATTTTTAAACACTAAATTGTTTATCTAGTCCTTTTGGGATTTGGAACCCGATTTTCAAGAATTAGAAGAGTGTATAATAAAAGTATTCCAACCAGACTATATTTGCCATATTCATTGCTAGTTGGAATACTATTATACTTAGAGATTTTCAAGAAATTGAAGAGTGTATAATGATAGTATTCCAACCAGACTATATTTGCCATATTCATTGCTAGTTGGACTACTGTTATTATACACTCTTCTATTTCTTGAAAATCTCTAAGGAACTAGATAAAGAGTGTAGTGTTTCAAAATATACTAAAGCAAATACTAATGTCTTGTGAGAAGTATAAAATAATAAAAACCCTATAACCCGAACGCTTTCGAAAGGTTGACCTTTCTTCTTCAGGGGCAAACTGGGGTCTGGGAAAGGTGGTGTAATCGAATGAGTGATATATCAAGGAATATATTGAATGACGTCATGAAGGTCATCTGGTCTTCCAAGAAATGTTTAGTGTATTTTTCCATGTACCGTTGTAAGTGCGTTACATTACGGTACAATGTGGCCAGCGACGACAGCGTTATGTAAAAACGGTGTTAGAGATTTTTTGCTTTAGAAATGGTTAAGAAATAAATAAATAAAACTATACTTAAGCCTTTACGTAAAATAAATGTGACACTTGGAGACTGATTGAAAAAAAAAAGATGTTAAGCTAATTGATTTATATAAACAGGTATGGAAAGTTATCTTAAATAGAGAGTAAGTTTTAGAAAAATTAGGGTTCATGCTACATGAAAGAAATAAGCAAAGAATAAGATTTATTTTTCTGTCAGAGATGAAACCCATGATCGGAGATCACTGATTCCAGGGTCTAGATTGATTCCACAATGTTGAACAGTGTTTAGATTAACGATCCAATAAACTTCTTTTATCTCTCTATCAGCTTTAGTTTTGTATCCTGTTTCAATGCCGATGAGAGTAACATTGTTAATGGAATGACCGAGTTCGTTAAAGTTTTGAGCAACAGGGAGCTCTTTTTCGGTGTTAATAGAAAATTTATTGTTGTTGAAATGTTCTCAAAGAGTTCTTTTTGTATGTCCTACATATTGGTAATTCCATTTTTTACACTATATAAGGTAAATGGTCTTTTGTGTTTTCTTTGGAGATTGTAAAGTTTCTTTGGTTGTGCTTGTCAGAAAATGAGTCAGTAGTTTTTATGAACTTGCAAGTTTGACAACGAGCTTTATTGCATGAAAGACAATAATTTTTTGGTGTGATGTAATTTACTTTTGTGTTTGTTTTGTTTGTTTTTTTTTAATTTCGCGCAAAGCTACAAGAGGACTATCTGAGCTAGCCGTCCCTAATTTACTTCAGAAATATAAACACGTTAATATATTGAAGTCTGCTCTTTGATATTTTTTTAAAGTCTTTAATTATGTATTTATGTAAGTTTATTTTTGACCATTTTATATTTTCCTTCACGTGTATTTTTTATATCTTGTATGGTATCAACTCAGCTTTGTGAAAGTTCTGCGTTCTATACTACATCTTGAATGAATTACACTTTTAAATATATTCGGAAAAATATTATTGTAGCTCTATATTAACAAAGCTAAAATAATAATCTGTCAGGTTTTTGAGACAATGTACTTGTTCTTGTTCGTGGAAAAAACTGTTCAACTAGTTTCTATGTTTAGAAAGCTTAAGTTATGTCGTAGCAGGAGTTTCTAAGACATTACGTTGAAGGACATTTAACAACAATGCAAAGTCATTACCCACTAAAAATCCCCTCAAGGGGCACCTGTCCCTTTATAGTTATTTCGATTTTACATGTTGTCACACTTAGTCTGCTTCTGGGTGGTTGGACTAAAAAAGAAAAATATGGAAGCAGATAGAATATATAATAGTAAAATAAAGAATAAGTGAACGAAGATCCGTTTGATGCCAATCTGTCGCGACAGGTTCACATAAATAAGCAACTATAAAACATGCCGACTGGTCACCTGAAGTTTGAGCTCTGGCTCCAAACAGGTGGAAATATTCAGAAACGAGAAGCATTAAGGGACAAACTAACAAGTGCAACGTTTAATCTTTAATAACGCGAAACATTTGTTAAATACATTATAAATCATTTAACGCTAATATAAGAACAAAATTCGTAAACACTTAATATTTAGTTTATGTAAGTAAAACAGTTACGAGCTATGTAACATGAAAACTTAATGAGAAAATAGGAAAAACAAGAACCGTAGAACAGTATAGCATGAAAGATAACGGCATACAAAGTTTCAGCTTGCACTACATTTAATAAAGAATTAGTACAGTATATAACTTATCAATTTAAATATAAATACAGTCAGTGTATTTGAACTAACGAGCAAAGAAAATAACTGACATGAGTCAAACGTTTCTTTATAAAACGATGCAGACTACAGTTGTGTGCGTTAATGTCTCCATACATTAGTACAATATAAGATTCCATCCGATCTAATTATTACAACGTATAGAACAAATTTCAATACATTAATCAGGAAAATTAACGAAAGAAACCAATAAAGGACGACCCCTGACTGTGAGCTTACATACTTCTATCTCTGACCCTAAATGGTATGGCTGTCAGGGGTAATGGGCTCTATCTCGTTACTTTTCTAAAGGTACTATTCACTTTTAGACAGAATAAGCTTGTAAAATTTTACTACCTAATGGAGGTTATCCTTCGTAATGGTTGAGTCTCTGAAGCTGTATCGTCGAATAATTCGAAACCACTGTACTTGAAGATAAGGAAAGGTGGAGTCGTTGTTAAGTGCATGTGTACACCTGGATAGAGAACATTCACATACAGAGATGCCAAACTTGGTTAAGTACCAAGGGTGAGATTTTGTGTATTGTTATTTCATGCCAAAGGGGGTGGAGGTGGGAGAAGTGTGGTGGCATGCTTCCCGAATACCGAAAGTTTAATATATTCAAATGAAAAACAGACAAATATACGTTCTATAAAATATGGTAGACAAATATATGTTCTATAAAATACTGTTTAGCAACAGTTTTAAAGAGAGATGAACAGGGTGAGCAAATTTTCAAATCATAAAACTGGGGCACTCAGATTTTCAGATAATAATACCAAGACACTCAGATTTTCAGATCATAAAACCGGGACGCTCAGATTTTCAGATCATAAAACAGGGAAATTCAGATTTTCAAATCATAAACACTCAGTTATGAAAATAATAAATAGCATCAAGTGAAACTAATATTTTTACTTACACTGTTACTACGATAGATACCTCATCGAGGAGTGAATTTTTACCGAGCAACTTCTTGTCGCCCAGAAGTTTGTCGTAAAAACAACTGTCATTAATGTTCACCGCTGGGTTACTTAAAAAAAATGTTTCATGACTTGAGTATCCAACATCGGTTGTGAACGGTACCTTTCATTTGTCTTCATCTGTCTCTTTGTTTTGGCGAATGCAAAATGACTTGCTCAGTGATGTATCCAATAGTGACACTATGTTGTTTACTGCAGCCTGCCAAATGACTTGCTCAGTGATGTATCCAATAGTGACATTATGTTGTCTACTGCAGCCTGCCTTATAACCAACTTCAGAGAAAGCAGCAAAGGCAATGTTGAGTCATTTCGAGATATATAGTAATTTATTTATTTAATTAAATTATTCGTATCTGTTAGCTCACATTTCTCAGAGACTCAAAGTATTGTATATAAATATATATGAAAAAAATAAGATTACTCATAAAAATGGACATCTACGGGTTTCGAAAAAAAAAAGCTATTGGTACATGAGGACAACTTTCGAAAATAGGGGACTGTCCCGGCCATACCGGGAGGTCTGTCTGATCATTCTAGAATTGAATGATTCAACACTTTCACCATTTACCTCTCGTCGTGGTAAGCCTAAAGACGTCCTACCAAATTATGTAATTGTAAAAAACGCCCATAAAAACTGCAAAACACAAATGTGAAACCCAAGTTTATATGTATCTCAGCATGGACACAACAAACCTTCATGCCAAATTTGATGAAGATCCATCAACATGGGGAGAAGTAGTGGTAAAAAACGCACAAACGCCCATAAAAACCGCAACATTGAAAATCTGTATGTATCTCCCCAATGAACCTCCATACCAATTTTGGTTAGGATCCATCTACACCTTGCGAAGTAGTTACTTGGACATACAACAGACGGTACTATTATGTTTATAAAAGATACTTTAAGCAACCCTCAAACAAAACTCCAAGAATACAGACGTTGTTAGATCACTTACAATCATGTAATTGTTATGGTTTTGCTTTGCTTTCGTTCCTCCAAGTTACTTCTCAGTTTTAATGTTCCATATTGAACAAATAAAGAACTACTGTTTCACGACAAAGGTGATTATTGGAAAATATAAAAATATGCGAATAAGCACCAATCATATCATATGTTTTTTAATATACAAGTATTATTTATTTCGTTGATGTTCTTTCCCCAAGTCGTAACTACACAATGTACAGAACATCTACGAATAACTTGGTTTTGATTCTTGTCAGCTTAGCTGATAATGCCGATTCACTGCAACCTCTGCATACTGATGACGTCACTTATTAAACCCTTTATCCTACACCTATTCCATAGGCAGTGTAACGAATTTATTGTTATGTATTTATCTTTAATATGAACGTTGTTTAGATTAAATTTGTATTTAGTAATATGCGTTACTTATAGTGTCAGATATGTATTGCGTGTAACGAATTTGTTATATATCTATTTTAATGACAACATTTGTTGGGATTGAGTTTATATGGAAAAACGTGCCTAGCTTACATTGTTAGTTACGTATGGTGAAACTCCCGCCAATTCTCCAAGGTTGTAGAATATCCCTGAACACAAGAATCGACAATATATCCACTTCCGTAACCGGAATAGTTCAGTATTGTTGTCCGAACTTTCGAGAAAAACATTTCCCGCACATATTAAAAGACCAAGGCCAAAGAAGAGAGCGTATAAGTCTGCTAGGAACCTGTTATAACCATGTACGTTATAAACCGTGATTTTATATCAACCAGAAAATATACGACATTTGACCAGGAACAGTAATAAATTTCGAACGTCAGTGGATTCTCATCGGACATTAGTGGTTTTATGAAAATATTATCTTACTTCGACGGTCCAACAATTCAGTGTCTGACAAAGCTAGCTAGCTTCTCGGCAATTGTACGTATATCGACTTCAAGTTAACTCCATGGATATAAAGGAGACTGAACTAGAGAGAAGATTTTTGTGTTGTTTGTAAGTTAGTGAAATTTTTGTTTTATAAAACTTGGCTTGTGGTAACTATTCGTAATAATTGTTGTTGTAAATTGTACTGTTGTATATATATATATATGTGTGTGTGTGTGTGTGTGTGTGTGTATATATATATATATATTAAAACGTATTTGTGTGAAAAACGAAGGCTGTGTGTGTCAATCTTGTTGGCAAATAGCATAAATCAACTAAAATATCGGCTTCGGACTATTTCAAATTCGCAATACGTAACAGTGGATTTGATGCATACTTTATAAACACGTCCCACTTGAAAAAACAAAGAGCGTTTATACTAAGAATGTTGGACAAATCAACATCTAGTACAGCTATCGGTTTTTAAGTATAATAAGAAAACAAATTAATTGAATTGTATAAACCAAATCATTCAAATAATGCTCAGGTCACAGTGATTTTGAAAATAAACCTAATTCTGTAATAGTGTTGGTGACACTGTAGTTTAATAATAAACATCGCTCGGTAACATTCCATGACTCGGGCGCATCTTTGACACTTCATAAATAAACGAATTATTGCTCTTGCGAACTCCGGTGAAATTCAAGGGTAAGTTACAAAAATTAATAACTTGTCCATAGATAAATCTCTATGATCTGAATTCGGTACTACAGATTTGGGCTGGGGGAAGAGATATATTCTGACACTACATAACAAACAGGACGTAGATAGCTTAAAAATAATAAGTGTGAATATCTTGTTAAGATTTCAAATACGCCTTTTTAAATATATTGTGGCGGGATAAGACAAGCACTTCTTTTTTCAGTTCTATTTTCACCATATCTTTGCTTTCCAGTGCTACTTTGTAACGGTCCAAAATGAACACGCCGCTACAATCAGGGTTCCACAACAAAAACACAATTTATTCACAGTAACAACACTTAGAAATAAATTGAACACATTTAATAAACAAATGCCTGGTCAGGACTTTACACCAATATTAATAAATCAATAATAATGGAATCGGGAAAAAGAACCAGAAAAAAAAACCTAACTAAAAATAAATAAATAAATATAGCACATACAATATTCAAACAATACCTTTCAGTATTAGTAAAATCGAGTGAAAACAGCAATAACTATATCTTTCAACAACACACTCTCTCTCTCAGTGAAACTTCTGGCAGGGTATTTATTCACAGGGTAGGTCACCTCAAATGATCATAAATTTACATACTCTTCTGGTATATTAATAGTATCCGTACGTCACCGCTAAGGAAGCTGGTGTCAGTTTCATCATACACACATAGATATTTACTGAAAATACAAATGATTATATAGAAGGCGAGTTAGCGTTTTAATGCAACTAAAAATTCCTAGATAAACTAAACGATAGAAGGAAATAATAAATGAACAATAAACCCAACAATAATCATAACAAAATAAAATTTGCTATCTCACATACTTAGTATTACTAACGAAAGTATTTGAGCAGAAAGAAAAAACTATAAAACTGTTCGTTAAAAATATGCTCCAATTACAAGCTATATAACAAATCAGAGCATAACTTTCGTTGTCCTTATCTTACGGCTACATATTCACAGGAACTTACGAGATACTGAAACCAATATATATATATATATATCTGTCATTGTTGAATAATCAACCCTGAAAACATCAAAATTTTTTAGGTTTATGAAGAACGTAACTTTTGCTAACGCGTAGGACAGTTTTTCGTTTTTATACATCACAAATTATTAATATTCAAATATTTTTCTTATCCTCTATTATTACAGACTTGGTACAGAATTCCATTTTCAACTGTAGTAAACTGTTTTGTTGACATTTTCAACAATAATCTATCATGAACTTGAGCCAATCTCAACTCTTCTAGAATAGGAACAAAATAAATCAGTTTTCACTGTCTTAATCATTTGATTTCAGATTTAATGGTAATCAAAGAAAATGTTGTATTAGGCTTCTATTTTTCTCCTTTTTTAAAGCAAATTCCGCGTGTCACGGGACATTACAGCTCGTGATATCAGCACGTCTTTGGTCCAGAAGTCCGAAAAACGGGAACAAGAGACACCATTAACTACGTTTCTGGGAGAAATCAATCTCCACTATATATGAAACTCTATTAGGCCACTCTGAATTGATTCAGGCTAGTGGCTCAGCAGTAAGTCTGAAGGTTTATAACACAAAAAGTTGAGGTTCGATACCCGTGGTGGGCACACTACAGGTAGTCCATTGTGTAGCTTCGTTTCGATACCGTAATTATAAATAAACATATTCAAATCAAACTATAAACAAATTAAAAAGTATCTCTAAACTGTTCATGTATTATGCAAAACTAACTCCAATATTTAGCTAAACGTTCTCACCATGATGTCTTACACATAACAACAAGCTGTCAGTTCTAAAGTGGCTAAAACAAGTAAAGGATGAAAAACAAAACAAAACGCATTTTTATGTACATTTTACTAGCTATGATACTGAGCCAGTATGAAATAACTCGACTTTCGTACAAATCTAATTATGATAAAACAAATATTACAGAATATTACAAAAGCGTATTTAAATCTGTATTTACAGTTCCCCGGTGGGGGAGTGGTAAGTTCGATTCACCGTGGTTGATATAGCAGATAGCCCAATATTGCTTTTCTCTAAAGCAAAGGAGCAAACTATGTTTACATTACAAAATAGTTTCATTTCATTTTTTTAATGGCCGACTTTATGAACAGTCAGATTGCGTAGGTATGGGAGCTAGCAAAGTCTCTGATCTTGTGAATTTCATTCTGCGGTTCCAAGATAAACGATATGTAGAATCCCATAAATGTTTAATATACTTGAGGCGTACAAATACACAGCTTATACTGTAGCAAAAAAAGGAATGGCGTTTTGCTCCCCAGTGGCTCAGCGTAAATATACAACGTTAAAATCGGGTTTCGATACCCGTGGTGAGCAGAACACAGATAGCCCATTGTGTAGCTTTGTGCTTAAAAAGTAAAACAACAGTAACAAAATTCTTAATAATGTGAGGTCAAAACAAAACCATCACAAAATAACTTCTTTTCATCTTAACGTTCTCTAAATGGTCTAAAGATGATACTGAAACCCATCTACGTATTTATGTAGAAGGTAAAGTTTTCTATACTAAGGCGTCCTTGAACACGATAATTTTTAGTATGGTGGCCTTCTCGTATTACCATCATTATTATACCGTCACGAGATAACAAGGTAAGGCAATGTGGGAGGTACGAATCACGAGCAGAACGCGATGGAAAGTCCTTCAGTTTACACACACAATATACAATGCACATGTCTGTCGGGTTCTTGCGATCGTCGATATATGCGTGTGGAAGCATCACAGATTATGACTACATATTCGCTAATAGATCATCCAATAGCGCGTTCTTACGTTTATAGGGATCAACCAAGCGTGACTTTTGGCACCACAGAGATGTGCGCAGAAAAAAAAGAAGGTTAAATAACGACCTCTGAATAATATAGTGAATTAACACATTTTTGGCTATAAAAAGGTAATAATAAAGGATTCCCCTGATTCCTACAAGTAAAAATTGCAGACAAAACTAAATTAACTTGTTCATTGGGTAGAAAACGAGGTTTTGTAATAAATATTAGCAACACGGTAATACCACAAACACGCACGAAGAAAAATCTTAACTAAGGACGTTTCGTTCAGAATTGTTTCAAATTTCGTCATCACCGTTAAAAGCCCAGAAAGTTAATTTTCATCGAGAATTGTTTGAAGTTAAGAAACAGATTTCAACCGCAATAATATAACAGAATGTACAATAAGATATGCAGCTGATCTAGACAAATATTTAACAATATTGTTAATAGAAAACATTATTAAGAAAGGCTCAAATATAAGTATAAGCCAGTGCATCTTTAAAATATTAACAAGAAAACTAGAAATATGGAAATGATTAGTTTAATGACAACAGAGATGATTTGATGTTATTATTTAGTGTTAGGTGATCATTGAAAATGGAAAGGATTTCTTTACTAAAGAGTTTGTGATCTGTTGTTCCGGAGTCGAGAATTTTCAACTTTACAAGAAGATGGGCGGTTGCTGTTTTCACTTTGTAAGAATACAAGACTCAGGTGTATTACTTATGTCCACTTTTTGCTGAAATTCCCATGTGCACGTATTTGAAGGTGACGCGTAGTTTTACCGATATACGTAGTTTTACAGCTACCACAACTGTATTTATGTATATGACCAACAAGCGGATAGGAATGGTTAGAGTGTCTTTAGTTTTAAACTATAAATATTGAATTAATTGCTAAATGTAGCTTAA
Organism: Limulus polyphemus; assembly: GCF_000517525.1. Lineage (NCBI taxonomy): Eukaryota > Metazoa > Arthropoda > Merostomata > Xiphosura > Limulidae > Limulus > Limulus polyphemus. The sequence continues at coordinate 41,661 of NW_013666199.1, read as the reverse complement.
CTCGTGGGTAATATGTCTTGATTATTTTTTTAATTCGAGATTTCAGTTTAAAATTTTGTTTGATGTATAATACACCATACGTCAGAAGAAGTAATTCGATTTTATTGCTTACAAGTTAAGCTATCCGGCAATGCTAGGCTTAAAGAATAATGCTTTAAACGGGGGCGTGGGCCACCCATTCCAGTATTTTGAGCCGTAGCCCACAAATCATTCCTCTGATGTAACGCGCGGCCTTAATTAAACGTTCCTTTCGTTTGGCGTTGGCTATACGTATTTTGTTGCCGGTCTCCTCGCTAAGCCTAACTCACAAGAATATAGCGGTAAAATTTAAATGGCTGCCCAATTCGAATCGTTTTTAAAATTCCCTTTCTATTTAAACACGATCTTTTCTACTTAAGCTCTCGTCCATATTTGATCGAAATTGTTTGTTTTCTAGTTAAGCGCAAAGCTGCACAATGGGTTAATTGTGCTGTTTTCAACAAGGGTATCAAAACCTGGTTTTTAGCGTTATAAGCCTTCAAATTTACTGCTGTGCCACTGGAGGGGGGGGGGTTGACGGAAATTGATCAACCACTTCTTATTTATGTATATTGACGTAGATTTTCTACTTTATTTCTAGTTGGTATACAATCGTTACGTATCTAATACGTAAAGTTTATTTTGAGCTACTTCTGTTAGCAACATTTTAAGGAACCTTAATATGAAAATAAAAAAAAATGCTGCTAAGTTCTAATATTGAAATATTTCATTAAATACTGTAAAATAAAGATAAACACAGTTTGTATCGTCTGTTTGCTGAACAAGAACACGGTGGCTACTAACTATACCTTCAAAAAAATGTTTGTATCGATTAACTTAATGGACAAGAGGGAATTCTCAATAGCCGCGGTACTTCAAATTCTTTTAGGCAGGATTAGAGTAAATTAATCAATGAGACCTTTTCCTTTTTTATAAGCTATATTTTGTACTTCAACAATACCAAGCGTGGAGCGCGCGTATACCCGATTCGATTTTATTATTCATCAGCATCTCTACCAGCCTACCCTCAAATCGAAATTATTTTATGCAGAATTATAACAAATTAATCTATGAGACCTGGGGCGTGGTCAAATACATCAATTAAAAGGGTTAGACCTCTTGAGTCGAAAACTGTAATTAGTTCTGAAATTGGTCAAGAGATGACGGAGCTATGAGATAAACGTTTGTACTTGAAAAAAAACAAACTCGGAGCCGTTCTATGAGTCGCTCGGCCGCGGTTAAAAATCTTAAAACAAGATTTGTTTAGACAACCTAATAAATAATACTGTCTGCCTACCTTTTGAACAGTCATGAAACATAGCATATAATGACTAAATACGGAAAAATCTTTAAACATTATACATACTGCATGATTGTTAAACAATCTTAAAACATTATACATACTGCATGATTGTTAAACAATCTTAAAACATTGAACATATTGCATGATTGTTAGACAATCGTAAAACATTATACACGCTGCATTATTGTTAAACAATCTTAAAACATTATACATACTGCATGATTGTTAAACAATCGTAAAACATTATACATACTGCATGATTGTTAAACAATCGTAAAACATTATACATACTGCTTGTTAAACAATCTTAAAACATTATACATACTGCATGATTGTTAGACAATCGTAAAACATTATACACACTGCATGATTGTTAAACAATCTTAAAACATTAAACATATGCATGATTGTTAAACAATCGTACAACATTATACACACTGCATGATTGTCAAACAATCTTAAAACATTAAACATATTGCATGATTGTTAAACATTATACATACTGCATGATTGTTAAACAATATTAAAACCTAATCACCACCTTACCCACTAAACAGATTTGGAACATCGATGACTATAACGTGTAAAACAATATTACAACATCGTAAACAATTAGTACCCGAAACAGAGGGAATAGGGGGGAACTACTTCCCCCACGGGCGAATATTTATAGGGGGAGCATGCCTTTCAGACCTTCTTAGATTACTCTCCCCATGAGACTACCATGCGGGTGTCGCTGCGTAAACACAGGACTACATGCTAAACATTTCTACAGCATAATACACGGCATCTTGAACAACGATAAAACTTCGTAAACACCGATTATTTAGAGAAAAATACTTATACTAAAGAAGGCAATCAGCGAGTAGGGGTTGAAGAAAAACAAATCATCGCATACAGAGATTACTGCTGAACACTAATAAATCAATGCACCTAGCAGCTGCACCTACCATACAACGCTCAACGTCGTCCTATCATACCGGCTTCCAGCTGATCAATATCAAAATATTGATCCTAATGATTTCTGTTAAACAATATTTAAACATCATACATGCCGATTACTTCGTTGAACAATATTGAAACAATATACATACTGAATACTTGCTGAACAATATTAGAACATCGTGCTTGCTGATTACTTTGTTGAACAATATTGAAATATTATTCATACTGACTACCTACTGAACAACATTAGAACATCGTGCTTGCTGATTACTTCGTTGAACAATATTGAAACATTATTCATACTGACTACCTACTGAACAACATTAGAACATCGTGCTGGCTGATTACTTTGTTGAACAATATTGAAACATTATACTTACTGAATACTTGCTGAACAATATTAAAACGCTATACATACTGACTACCTGTTAAACACCATTAAAACATTGTACACGCCGATTACTTCGTTGAATAATATTGAAACATTGTACATAACAGCTACGTGCTAAATACTGAAACATTGTACATAACAGCTACGTGCTAAATACTGAAACATTGTACATAACGGCTACATGCTAAGCACTGAAACACTGTACATACTAACTAGTGCTGAACAATATTGAAAAATTGTACACACTGACTAGTGCTTATCGAAACATTGTACACACTGACTACGTGCTGAACAATATTGAAACATTGTACATTCTGACTAGTGCTGAACAATATTGAAACATTGTACACACTGACTACGTGCTGAACAATATTGAAACATTGTACACACTGACTACCTGCTTAACAATATTGAAACTTTGTACACACTGACTACGCGCTGAACAATATCAAAACATTGTACACACTGACTACGTGCTGAACAATATTGAAACATTGTACACACTGACTACGTGCTGAACAATATTAAAACATTGTACACACTGACTACATTCTGATACAATAATACAAACTCGAAATACGAGCATCTCACACGAGAAGTAAAAAGAAGTTGCTACATAAACTATGCAGCCTCTATAAATATATGTATATCATGAATTGTTGTTGAACCTGTCTCGGAATACGCTACTGGTTTAAATTCCTTTCTTAACGAAAATCACGCTAAGAAATATCTCTTCATAACACGCAAGGGGCTTCTATAGTTCAAAACGAGACAAGAGACATGGGGGAGCGGGGAGGTTTACAATATATTGATAGTTACGGGTTCCAGAACCATCTCGTGCTATTTGACAGGAACGAATGATGTATAACCTGGATTCACCTAAAAACGTGAATGCTCAGATAGCAGCGGCTGTTAATTACTGGTCTAACTGCAATACCGGCTCCGAGCTGGCGAGTGGTTAACAAGTAACCGGGAAGGAAAACCGCGATCTAGAGATGCAGGGTTTGTATGATGTTGGATAGTGAGCCTTTCTCACATCCTTCCTTTCACTCATGTCTCGCTGAAGTTCGTTGCTGATAATGAGTGACTCACAAAAAACAACTATAATTTCAAGCTAAAATACTCAACATAACTTTGTGAAGTTGCGTGTTTTAAACACGCCAAATATTGAAAATTTCAGTCAATTTACACAAAATAATTAAGAAATGAAACATCCAGCCCAATAACTTGAATATCGCAAATCAAAGTGAAGGCAGCTGCATAAATAAAGATAACTATTTCTATGGCAGCATTTCGTGCATTTGTATCTTTAGAGATATGAAACCCCCAGTGGCTAAGCCTATAACGCTGAAAATGTGAGTTCGATAACCGAGGTGGGCACGACGCAAATAGCCCATTGTGTAACTTTACGTTTAAATACAAATAGCTTTAGCTACGCTTTTAAAATAAAAACAGAGATTCTGACTTCATTATAACAACGACTAATGCGGTGTTTATTTCAAACGCAGAAAATATTCCTAAATTAAAATTAATTTGGTATGTTATTAGTCTAAGTTTATTAGCGTTCAGCTGGACTCCAACCTGACATCATGTGTGTGGCTGGGTAAGATGGTGTGTCCAAGATACAATTACTTCAGCCTCTGCTACCTATCCTACAATTGGCTCGATGTTACTACTTTGTATTGCATCATGACAAAAACTGCCTAAGTAAGGTTGACATCTCTCACACCCAGGTGATACCACGTCGTCTCGCTGTGTAATCTCTCACACCCAGGTGATATCACATAGTCTCGTTGTGTAATCTCTCACACTCAGGTGATATCACATCGTCTCGTTGTGTAATCTCTCACACCCAGGTGATATCACATAGTCTCGTTGTGTAATCTGTCACACCCAGATGATACCACGTCGTCTCGCTGTGTAATCTGTCACACCCAGATGATACCACATCGTCTCTCTGTGTAATATCTCACACTCAGATGATACCACATCGTCTCGTTGTGTAATCTCTCACACCCAGGTGATACCACGTCGTCTCGCTGTGTAATCTCTCACACCCAGATGATCTCACACTCAGATGATACCACATCGTCTCGTTGTGTAATCTCTCACACCCAGGTTATACCACGTCGTCTTGCTGTGTAATTTACAAAATAATAAAGGAAGCCAATTCTTTTTTAAATGTTAATCAGAAGGTTTCACTTAATAAGTTTTAAATCTGTTTTATACTAATTTAAATATGTTTTTATTCCATATTCCATTTCTTTTTAGAAATTTTGTCAAGCAGTCATTAAGGCCTATAGTGCCTAATGAAACTTGATACAGTTGATCATAAATTAATTTCTTCAAGAAAAAGCACCGTAAAATGACAGTGCAAATCACGATGCTTTAAAAAAAAAGTATATACTTATATGATGGAAAAACTATGAAATATAAAGTAGAGTTTATGAGTTTAAAACTTTATCTACTAAATACACTTTTGGATGACCATACTGAGTAGAGTATTATCTACGATAGGTAAGTTCAACAACTGTTAATGATGCATTTTGCAACTTCAAGTTAAAATATTAAATACTTAGATAATAAAAATCTACTTTTATATGATGTGTGGGATCAAAATAATTCAGTATCATCATGATGGGAAACCCGAAGACTAATAATGAAGATGGAGACGGTCGTTTCGGAATATATTCATTCCATCTTCAGCGAAATCCTCAATATCACTATGGCAACAAATAGTCGCTGAGTAGGTCACCTGAGGAATCGGGAAGAGGGCTGTGAAAACTAATAAAGCTTAAAATAATCGATGCTATTAACACCAAATAATACGGAATTTTTTCTCCCACTTTAACACTTAACTATAAAAACCAAAAACCGTTTACCACTAACAAGAAATTTCCCACGGCTAATCACGTGCCTTAGTGGAGTTTCGGATGCAATTATAATGAAAGCCCGAAGGCGTCTTCACTCAAGCTGGGAAATTACACGCTGTCAGGAACTCGCATTCAAAGAATGGAGGAGAATTAATACACAATAATGGAAGTGTGAAAAGAAAGCTTACGTTTCATGGAATTTCCTCTAGGGGCTTGGCATGGTCTGGTGGGTAGAGCGCTCGACTCGAAATCTGAGGGTCGCGGGTTCGAATCCTAGGGATGTTATAATGTTACGAGCAATCCCACTATTCGTTGGTAATAGAGTGACTGTTGACTAAATTAGTTAGGCCCTCTAGTTTTTCATTGCTAAATTAGGGACGGATAGCCCTCGTGTAGTTTTGCCCGAAATTCAAGCCAAACAAACCAAATTTCTTCTATTCGCCTCACAATACAGTGAAACATATCGACTTTGTATAGTCGAACCAAGTAGTTATACAAAACTGTGCAATAATAGCTAATATACCATTGCACATCCATATGAAAACAAGGTCATCTCTTGACCGAATTGAGATCTAATTACAGCTTTGGACTCAAGAGGTCAAATACTTTTGACTGTTGCATTTGACCACGCCCAACGTCTCATAGATTAATCATAATAGATTAATTTGAGGGTAGGCTGGTAAAGATCCTGATGGGTAATAAAATCGAATCGGGTATACGCGCGCCCCACGCTTGGTATTGCTGAAGCAAAAAATAAAAAGGGAAAAAAAAGGTCTTACATATAAATTTACTCTAGCCTTGCTTAAAAGAATTTCAAGTAAGATAGACAATAATTCAAAAGTTAATTGGTAACACTATTTTAAACCTCTGTTATTGTCAACATTTATCATGTAAATAATATAATAATCAGAACATTCACATTATATATATATATTGTTACGCCTCCAGTCGTTAATTGATTTTCCGTAACTTCGTTCCGATGAAACTT